>NW_006399799.1:13339682-13345152 GCF_000299155.1 Elephantulus edwardii
GAGAGGTCCCTTACAGCCGACTTTCCCAATGCAATTCGTCTCTTGATTTTCTGGCTGCTGTTACCAAGTGTTGAATGTGAAGCCAAGCAAACTAAAACTGTTAACTGTCTCAATCTCTTCACCATCCATACTGATGCTGCCAATTGGCCCAGTGGTTAGAATCTTTGTTTTCTTGATGTTGAGCTTCAATTCCTATAGGAGGCTGCAGTCCTTGACCTTCTGCAGCAAGCGCTTCAGGTCCTCCTCAGTTTCAGCAAGCAGGGTTGTGTCATCCCCATAACGCAGGTTGTTGATGACTCTTCCACCAATCCGAGCCACATTCCTCCTCGGACAACCCAGTGTCTCGGATGATCTGCTCTGCATAGGTGTGTCAAATACCATAATAGTTACCCATTGTGAGCAGTGTTTGGTGGAGCTCCAAGACTGATTCAGGTTTGTAAGCTTGCATGGCATCCACTTGCTAAACCACAGGCCTCTGGAAACTCTATGAACTTGGAGAAATAATAATAATTATATATATGAAGGGCCCTTGTATTTAAAAGTCAGTTGGGTTCAAGGGCCTGGTATTATTTTATTCTGGAGAAACATTCTTTCAAGTTGTACAACATTCTTCTGTCAATTTTGCTGCACTGAGGTAATCTGGGTTTGCTGTGATACTTAACGTTGTGCAACCGGGTGTGTGTGTGTGTGAGAAATGTTATAACGGCTGCCCATGATGGACAGAGTTTGGTGGAGCTCTAGTTTAAGACAGGTTTGGAAGCAGGATTGGCTTTCATTTCCTAAACCACATGCCCCTGGAAATGCCATGAACTTGGAGAAACGATGACAGTTATAGAAAGGCCTTGTGTTCACAAGGGTTGCTATTAGTCATGCTTGACTTGATGGCAATCAATAATCAACAGTCATAGAATTCTTGGTTGATAGTTTTTTATTTCAGTACTTTAAAAATATTGCTACAATTTCCTCATTTGCAGGGTTTCCAACAAAAAACATGGTATTATCTTTATCATTATTCCCTTAGATGTTTTGTCGGGCTGCTTTTAAGACATTTCCTATAACTGGTGTTGAGCAATTTATTTGTGATACGCCCTATATTAGAGTTTTCTCCTTGTTCATTTTTTGGGAGTATTTATTTAGTTTCTTGAATTTGTAGTTTTCTTTCACTTCAGAATTATTTCAGTCACAAGACTTCAAATAATTTTCCTGTTCTCCATCTCTTGGACACTTAATTTTCACATTTATTAAGCCACTTAGAGTTGTCTCACATATCAGCGATCCTCTTTACTTTTGACTTATTTGCTATGTTTTCAAGTTTACTAATTTTTTTGAACCTCATCAATATATTTTCTATGTCACATACAGCAGTTTATTGTGAGTCTCATTTCTATCTTCCATGCTTCTACTCAACTTATAAACATACAGAATACAGTTAAAGTAATTGTTTTCATGCTCTTATCTGTTAAGATCTATATAGATTCTGAGTTGGCTTTAATATTCTCTGTATTACTGGTTATGTTTCCCTGTTCTTTATATACCTAGCAATCTTTGATTGGATACCCATATTACTATTTTACATGTTGTGTGCAAGATGTTTTTGTATTATATGATGGTTATAGGTAAGTGTCAACTTTACTGTCTGTGACTCTTTGTATAATGATTAAGATGTAGTCATTTCGTTGATACCTGATATAATTAATTCCCTTGATGAAATTTGATGTAATACAAAAACTTCCCTGATGAAATCTTATAATCACTTCCATGATGACATCTGCTATGTACAGCCAATTAGTTGAAAGAAGTTTCACTGAGAGTATGAAGGCATATGGAAGCTAGGCAAAACTGGCTTGCTTTTTGCTCACTCTTCATCCCGCAACTTGCTTGCCCTGTTTAGGTCACTAGAATCAATCAGTGCCTGCCTTATCTGTCAACTATGGATCTGCCAGGCTCTGAAAACCAATAGTCTGCTCCCTGTCTTATCAGTCTCTACAACTATGTATTGCTGTTATGTGCAGTCAAGTTGCCTGCAACTCACAGTGACCCTATGTACCCTAACTCTGAACCCTGCTTTATCCTGAACCAGTTTTATTGACTCCAGCACACCTAATCTCATCATCCCAGTTACTGTATCAAACCAACTCATTCAAGGTCTTCCTCTCCTGCGCTGTCCCTCCACCATACCAAGCATGATGTCCTTCTCCAAGGACTGGTCGCTCCTGGCCACATGCCCAGAGTATGTGGTATGGAGCTTCAAAATCCTAGTCTCCAAGGAGAAACTTGGTCTCATCCTCTCTAAGACAGACCTATTTGTTCTCCTGGGGATCAAGAGTATGCTGAATACTCTTCTCCAGCACCACAACTTTAAGGCATCAACTCTTCTGTAATCCTAAGTCCTTGTCCAGCTCTCTGAGGCATAACAAGTAACTGTGAAGACTATGACCTGGATGGGGTGCACCTTAGTCTCTAGACTGACATCATTGCTCTTTAGCACTTTGGAGATATCTGGGTCAGTAGAAACCTCTCTCTTGGGCTCTGACACATAGATCTGGGGTTTACCAGCATCAAGTGTGTGAGCCATTTATTTGAAATTATTCAACCAATCTCTCATATATAAGCATATATAAAATTTTCTTTTGCTTCTCTAAAGAGCAAAGCCTTCATCACCTTGTGCTTTCTTCAGGTGCAAATAAAGTTACTTTTAAACAGTTTCATCCTTTTATGATTTACTAGGTAGGTAAGCATGGAGCAGTGCTCAGTCCAAGACTAATTATTCTCCACTACTGAGCAAGACTTTTCTGTGTATTCTATCCACATGCCACCTCATGTATTACAAGATTTTTCAGACTAGCCAGTGGGAACAGATGCTATTCCTGCCCTGTATGAGCACTAGGTTTTATTCCATCTAATCATTTCGGATACTTTTTTCCCTTCAGTTTTCTTACATGCATTATGCACTGATCAGCACTAGTTTAAATACCTGAAGTGGATAGCTTCTTCAAAACTCCATAGTTTTCTTTCTGTGCAGCTTGCTCCTTTCTGGTACTGTCTTGCAAACTCTAGTTGTCTTAGTTTCACCAGACTCTCAACTCCACCTTCTCAAATTAGAGTCTGCCAGGCTTATTCCTACATGGTGACATGGAAGATCCTACAATGAAGTAGGCTAGGAAAATGTAGAGTTCCCTTAATTTTTGTTTCCCATCTCTCAGATACCAATCAACTTAGAAGTCTGACCTTCAGTGACCTGAAAACTGTTTAAAACGATTTTGTCTTTTTGTTATTGTGTACCATCAAGTCGGGACTGACCTGTAGTTACCCTTCAGTGGGTTTTTAGAGGCAGTTAATTATACGGGAGATTGCCCAACCTCCTCCCACAGAGCAGCTGGTAGATTCGAACTGTGTGCCTTTAGGATTGTAAGCACAGCTTCTTACCACTGTTGTTATGTGCCAATAAGTCAACTGCGACCAATAGTGACCCTATGTACAGGAGCTCTGAACCCTGCCCTGTCCTGAGCCAGCCTCACTAATTCTAACACACCAACCCCCCACTGCCCCAGTTACTCTATCAATTCATCTCATCCAGGGTCTTCCTCTCCTCTGCTGTCTCTCTACCCTTCCAAGTATGATATCCTTCTCCAAGGATTGGTCTCTCCTGGCCATGTGCTGAAATTATGTGAGATGAAGCTTCAAAATCCTAGTCTCCAAGGAGAAATTTTGTTTCATTCTCTCCAAGACAGGCCTACTTGTTTTCTTGGCAGTCCATGATATGTTCAAGACTCTTCTCCGGCACCACAACTTGAAGGCATAGATTCTTCTGTCATCCACAGTTATTGTCTAGCTCTCTGATGCATAGCAATTAATTGTGAAGACCATGGCCTGGATCAGGTGCACCTTTATCTTTAGACTGATACTGGTTTTCAGTACTCTGGAGAGGTCCCTGACAGCAGATTTTCCCCAATGCAATTCACCTTTTGATTTCCTGACTGCTGGTGCTAAAAGTGTTGACTGTGGACTAAAGCACCAAAAATTATTTCAGGTAGATAGATATATGACTCTATTCTCTGTTACTTCAAATGCCTAGAATTTCTCAATTTTTATCCTGAAAATAGAAATAATTCAAACTCATTGAAATGTTGACAGTTTGCTGAAATAATCCGAGTACTAAAACAAATAAGATGTAAATAACTTCATTGGGATTAGTTTTGTTTAGAACACTTTTTTCTCTAATAGCCTATCATGTTGTTGGTGATGTGTGCCTTCAAATTGGAACCAACTCATATCTGACCTTCCACGGGATTTTCAGAAACAGTACATTGGCAAGGGTGGAGACTGTCCATTCTTTTCCTGTGAGGATTCCAGCTGAGTTTCTTACCAGTAGGCCACCAGAGCTACTCAGGATTAGTATTGTTTAGAATACTTCTTTCTCTAATAGCCTACCATATCCTGTTACGGTTATGATCATCAACATATTGTCTGGGTACTTTAATCCTACATGAGAAGCTCTGAATAACTACTGATGAGCTCCTATAATGTTCACCGACACAGTTCAATGCCAATAAACTTACAGAAAATTAAGATTGTGGCAGTTAAGTACACTTTTCAAAACTATTTAAAGACCTTAACTCTCTTTCTTATATGCCTGAATTAGGAACTGCAATAAAAACAAATAGTTGTTTTCAGTCACAAGGAGGTAAGAAGGAAAGATTGTATTTTGGGATGAAGTTGAGAAGAATGCCAACATGCAGAGTAATGAAATATTACTTCTTGGGTTATGTTCTTCATAGAATTTCAATCTGGGTTACTTAAGGGAAAAGTCTAGGGGACCTCACTTCATATTTTGCTTGTCTAAGGTCCACAAAAACGCCCCCAAATACAAAAAAGGAATAAATTTTTTTTAATTATTATTAAATTTTATTAGTTTTAATGAACATTTACAGAGATTTTGGGTTCTCATTCATTCATTGTTGCACTGTTTTCTCTACCTTCCTCCCCAGTTCGCTCATCTTCCCCCACACCGAATGTCTGTTTTAATTGTCCAGTTGCCATAGTGCTTGTCAAAGCCAGTTCTGATTAATCTCAAAAAGGAATAAATTGACTCCCACCAACTAAAGATGTCGAAAATCCCCAAGTCTCTCCCAAGTTATAGAGTATTTTTTTAAGTCACTGCTCCTGTAATTGAACTTCATAAGTAAACAAACAAAAGAAGATGTTGAGAATAAATTACCTGCTTGAAGCAATGGACAGGTGCTGGGACTGAACATGTTTCTTTTAGGTATCTGTCCCAGGTAAAATGACCTGTAAAGGAAAAAGAAATCTCTATTATGGTCAACTACCTAAAAATACTCACACGAAAGCTGCCAGAACCCAAATACCTTTTTCAAGAGGCATAAACGCAGGTTATATACCTGGATTTCACCTGATGGCATGCATAGGAATCAGATCGATTACATATGTGGAAAGAACCGCTGGAGAAGTT
>NW_006399799.1:13347222-13348621 GCF_000299155.1 Elephantulus edwardii
GAGTTTAGGGCTGTTGTACATAGGGTCGCTATGAGTCGCAGGCGACTCGACGGCACATAACAACAACAACAACAACCTAAAAATAAAAATGCTTTCAGGAAGTAAATAATCTACACTAATTAGCCATTGCAGACTATTTTGAAGCTGAGAAAATGTCTTTTTTTCCCCTGTTTGAGATCAAAGAAGTATTATGAGAATACATTCACCAAATGGACTCTCTTGATCCTAAAAGTCAGAGCAAGATATCAGAATGTTGTGAAATTCCCAGGAAGTCTGTGGAAGATTGGAGAGAGAGAAGGTAGGTGGGGGAATTCCTTCTGACTAGTCTGGATTCTGGAAAGATTCTCTGTTCCAGTCAAATCACAGTTTCTGACACCCAATGTATTTGGACCCCACCATCTCAGCTTGGGAAAAACAAATGAGAGGGTATCCAGAGATGAGAAGATTATGGGATGCAGAAGCCAGAATGAATAAAACTATCTATTCTTGAATACTCACTCTCAAAACTTGTTTCTTCACTCGCCCACCTCCCATCCTCATTCCTAACACAGCTCTACTGCTCTGAGTTACAAATTTCTAAGATCTGCTCATTTAAGAGGAAAGCTGTATGTAGGAAGTCTTTCTGATAACAGAAATTTATGAATGCAATGAGATGCCTAAAGTCTTTTTAAGGTTCACGAAATAACACATAGTCTCAAAGTTTGAGGCATACATTGCTAGATGAAACAATCTTTAAGATGACACAATGGTAGGGCCAAGGAACATATTTTAAGGCCTACAATATTAGGTATACATCTCACTAGGCCAAAAAAGATTACCAAATGCATATTTAAAGATCAATTTATTATCAATATCCTCCTAATACCCACCTAGAGGTGACCCCATGATGGAGCAGGGAAGGTCCCAGAGACTCTCACAAGCTAAAATACTGTAGCAAACCAGCATTTCTTGAAGATCCTCTGTAGTGGAGCAGCACAGGGCCCCTTTTGGCTATGCAAAAAGCACTAGATGCTGGGAATAAAAATGAGTAACTGAATGATGAAATTTAAATTACTCCAAAGTTGATGCCAACACTTTACATTCTATTGATTTGACAGATTATATTTTAAAATTGATCCCTTTCCTACCATCTTTAACTAAGCCAAATAGATTTGGCCAGAAATCACAGGGACAATTCTTTTTTTTAAATTTTTCACAGGGTCAGTTTTGAACCATTTCATGAACTGGCCAATGATTTATCATCTTGACTGGACTGCTAGCCCTTAGGACAAATATGATTAATATTTTTGAAGTTAAAAATTTAAAGGACTTATTAGAAAATTTTTTTTAAAATGTTGTCACTTGAGAAATCCCTATAGACTGGATATTATCATCTGCTATTAGAAAACAAAACTTTACA
>NW_006399799.1:13351091-13367574 GCF_000299155.1 Elephantulus edwardii
GCGACTCGACGGCACATAACAACAACAACAGTAGTGAATTTCAATATCAGCATGTGGTGAACTAACAATTTATCAGGCAATGCAAGTCATGGTCCTAGTTTACTCCTGTGTGATCAATCTCATAGTTGAAGTTCTGATCAAAAGCATTCATAGCTCCACAATCAACATGCTTGGCACAAGCAGCCAGGAGATCAAAAGACAAATTGCAATGGGTAAATGTGCTGTCAAGGACCTTTCCAAAGTATAGAGAAGCAAGGATGAGAGGGATTGATATAGTAACTAGGGCAATGGGAGCAGGTGTATCAGAGTCAGAGAGACTGGCTCAGGACAGGGCAGGCTTCAGAACTGTTGTTATACATAGGATCACTATGGGTTGCAGGTGACTCGACTGCACATAACAAGAAGAACAGGTTTTAGACATTGATCACCAATGATTATAGACAAGATGAGCTGTGAGACGACATCAAGGATATCACCTATGAAGAGAGCAAAAGGTCACTACAAAGAAAAGAAAAAAATCAGAATAAAAAAATTGGACTAGAGCTTTGAGAAGCCAAAACAAAGGGAAAACATGCTGAAGTAAAACAGGTGAAAAGAAAATTTCAAAGGGAAGCTCAAGAAGACAAAGCAAAATATCGTAATAGAATGTGCAGAGAGTTGGAATTGGAGAATAAATCGAGAAGTCAATAGAGATGTCAACTTGACATCTCTCAAGTTGACAGAACTGAGAAACAAATACAAGCCTAAAATTGCAACACTGTAAAATGCTATGGGCAAAGCTTGAATGACCAACGAAGAATCAAAAGAAGGGTTAGTGTTAGGGTTAGGGTTAGGGGCTAGGTTTAGGGCTAAGGTTAAAGCAATGTTTACGGCCAGGGTTAAAACAAGGCTTTGGGCTTGCGTTAGGAATCGGCTAGGGTTAGGGTTAGGGTTAGGGTTAGGGTTAGGGTTAGGGTTAGGGTTAGGGTTAGGGGGCTAGGGTTAGGGTTAGGGCTAGGGCTAGGGCTAGGGCTAGGTTTAGACCTAAGGTTAAAGAAAGAATACAGAGTCAATGTACCAAAAGAATGAGTGGATATGGAAAACTTTTCAGGAAGTACTCTATGACCAAAAGCCAATGGTAGTGAAAGAACGGTGTACTGAAACTGTCAAATGGGAACCTAACATTCTGAGCCAACTTTTCCCAAAAACAGAATATATTTTTAAATTAGGAAATTGCAAAGCGATAGATTCTGGCTTAAGAAATATGTGTCAGTATGAAGTGAGTTGCCTGAGGGGGCTTAGAGGTCTCAATAATTTCAAGACTTCAAGTAGAACACAAATGCCCTTTTAACAAGATGTTTTATAAGAAATTAACAATGTCAGATGGTAGGCCAAATTAGATCCTTTTTAAGGTCTCATTCAACTCTGAGGTTTGGAAAATCTAATACATTTATTGAAATATTCAGTGTGATATTTGGGGCTACCCTCCTGCTTGATGGGGAAGTAAATATGCTGGGTTACATTATCAGAAGTTATGTCTGGCTGTACTACTCATACTCTCACAAGAAAAAAAGCCAACCTTTAAATTTTAACATGACTTAAAAACTGATATACCTTATACTGAGTATCCACTGAGTATGAGGCCTTCCTATCAGCATAGGTTGTTTAAAGTATGCCAAAATTATTACTGAATTATAGTTGTTATTATCATTCATATTACTAACAAAATTTAAAAATAGCAACAACAATCATTATATGCCTTCTACTTGCCTGTACTCTGCCAGATTATGTTCTGTTTCTCCAATGTTCTTAACAACTTGTACAGTAACTTTTACTCTAATTTTTCAAATCGGAGCTGCAACTACAATCCCAGAGGTACACGGTTCGAATCCACCAGATGCTCTGCCGGGAAAAGGAGGGACAATCTCCTCCTATACCAGTCAGATCTGATTTGACTGTACACTCACACAAAAATTAAAATAAAATAAAAAAATATTAAAAAAAATTTAAAAAAAATTGGAAAATGGGCTAAGAACAATTATGTAGTCTGCCTACAGTCATAAAACTAGTTAGGGATTGGATATTTGAACCAAGGCTTGTCTGACTCTTACATCCACACTTTTTTTTTTTTTTTACATCCACACTTTTTTATGCCATCCCTTAAGCAGCTTAGGTAAAGTTTTAAGAAATTACACACAAAAAAATTAGTTTTGTTTATCAAATTCCTGTTTTCCTGGATTTTTTTTAGTTCATATTAAAATATCACTTGAAAGAATCTCATAAAATTGAACTTAGAGGAAGTGTCTTAGTTGCTGAATGAACATCATAACAACAATCTTCCCAAGCTGAAAAGCATTTGAGAGTTTCAAAAACATTTCCACATCAATCAATTCATGTAATCATACTAATCACCCTGTGAAATAAGTAGAATGGACTATATCTCCAGTTTATAAATCACAAAGTAAAGAATTAGAGTTGTAATGTTATGAGAGGCAAACCTTTCAAAAGTGACTTTCAAAAACCTCAGTTCTGACACAGAGTCCAAGGGTATAGTACTTTATTATTCTCTATCACATTCAAAGCAGCACAACCCAGCCTCTGATAGCTCTCCTTCTTCTACTTGAGAGATATGATCACTACACAAAATGCATTCAACCATTTTGTTTTCTAAGAGGTCATCAGCCTATAGTTTTTTCCTGTTTTGTTTACCATTCCAATACTCAACATTTCGTAACAATTTTGAACCAAATAAAATTTTGTTTCATTGACAATGGCCGAACCAAGAACAGGTTCTAAGGCCTGGATGAAAACCAAACATAGTATTGGCCAAAGTTTTGTTTATTCAGTAATATTTTAAAATTTCAGTTTCTATTTATTCATTAAGTTTAGAAAACATTTCATTTAAATTTTAATTCTATTTATGTCATGAACAATTTCTTTTGGGAAAATTCTATCAAATTCTGATTTATGGACTATGGGGGTTTATTTTAGCTTTGGCTTCAGTGAAATATGTTACTTCCATAATTTGGTTCCGTTCCTGTTCCCCCAGTATTCTATGTAATTATCACCCCTTCCTTTTAGCTAGCCTGTCTGTGGGCTTCAGATAAGACTTTAAGTGACAGCTGAGATTAATTACATGGGTTTATTAGGCAGATAAGAACACAGGATTCACTAATTTATAAGACCAAAGCACACAGAATTTTTCCGGGATACAATCTAATCCCTGGTTTAGTAATTCTCTTATTTAGCAGACAACTCAAAGAAGGAAAAAAAATCTTACCTAGTTCCAGGAAGTCGGCAGCTTCTATTAAAGAAAAAAATGTTCAGCATAAGGATCACAAACAAACATATCAAAGTGACAGAAAATTGAAATTCTTGGATGAGATAATGGCCTGAGTTTGTCTACTTCAATTCTTTCATTTAAAATATTACTGTATTTACACATGAATGATTGTATAAAATACAATGTACATGAACGAAACACAATGCATATGAGTAATTCTTTAAAACACAATATACATGAAGCACAAGGTGTATATGAACCATAATATATATGAATTAAATACAATGTATATAAATGATTGTATAAAACACAATGACTGCATAAATAAAAAAAGTATAAAAGAAACAAAATGTTACTGTCTTAAGACTGTATTCTTTTTTTATTTTGGTTTTAAAGTCAGATTTCCATTCATTCACTGTTGCACATTTTCTTCCCTCCCTCTCCCTTTCCCCAGTCCACTTTGCAATGAATGAACCTCTTATTCTGGACTGTTGTAATACAAATAATGCCTAATCATATATTCCATTTAAATAGTTCTTTCCTTCATTTGTTCCAATGCAGTGTTAATTATATATCCACTCTCTTCCTAGTTTTCCCTCAACCCCCCATGTCAGTCCTGTTTTATAATAGTGGGGTTGTACAATATTTGTGTCCCTTTGTGACTGAGATATTTCAATCAGCATTATGTCCTGCAGGGTCACTCATATTGTGTAATGTTTTACAAGTTCCTTGCTTTTCAGTGCTATGTAGTGGTCCATTCCATTGTGTGATTATTCCTTATTCATTGCGTGATTTGTATTGTGTGATTATTCTATCCATTCACTTGTTGATGGACACTTTGGTTGCTCCCGTTTCTTTGCTGTTGTGAATAACATAGCAATAACTTTGCGTGTGCATATTTCAGTTTGGGTGGCTGCTCTGGTTTCTTTAGGGTGTATTTCCAGTAGTGGAACTGCTTGGTCAAATAGTATTTCTATTTCCAAGTTTTTGAGAAAGCGCCAGACCAACTTTCATATTGGTTGCACCATTTTAGACTCCAACCAGCAGTGAATTAGGGTTCCAATCTCTCCATAACCTCATCAGCATTTGTTGTTTGTTGCTGTGTTGAACTTTGCTATTGTTGCTAGGGTTAGATGATATCTCGTAGTTGTTAAGACTATATTCATAGGAATCTTTTCTATGGCTTGTAAAAAATTACCGTGTTTACTAGTATTAGTCGTGGAAACCAGGTGATTCTGCAATTCTCCTGAGTCTACACTTTTACAAAAACTGACTGCTGGGGAGTTAGATCCAAATCATAGCTAACTGTCAGTGGTTCTTCTGACCCTGTACTTCACACTGATAAGGTTGCCCATTTTTCTCCCAAAGAGGGGCTGACATCCATCAAGGACGTGTCACCTTTGGGACAGCAGTGCTCTCCCTACCCACTAGACCACAAGAGCACTCTAAGCACTATGGAAATTCAAAGAGCTAAGGGAATAATGCCTAAAATTATGAAGTTAATTTGGATTATTTGTATTTAGAATCTGTTTCTTGATTTTCAGCCCCAAAGCAAGCATATTTCTTTGATAATTGAAAACAAATCCACAGCAATAGTGACAATTCCAAGTCACAGTGACACCCCCTCTCCCCCGCCCCAGGCTCTGAGGTTATAAATCTACATAGGAGAGTGCCCTTTTTTTAAAGCAGCTGGTGGATTTGAACTACTGAACTTTTTGGTTAGTAACACAACACATAACACAGTATGTTACAAGAGCTCCTTTTACTTTGATGCACCTCTCTATAAAGTACTATATTTGCATTTCCTTCAATCAATGTTTTTTATTAAAAAAAACACAACCCAACAACAAAAAAAACACCTGCCTCCAAACCTTGCTAAAGAGATGATTTTATGGCAAAAGATGTTAAGAGAAATTTTTCCATGCTAAATAGTGTTTTTCTTACCTTGATATTGGGATGTAGACTCTGATAGGTGGCCATATTTGTGTTTCCTAACATCATTCCAATCTATTACTGAAGAGAAAACACAGTCTTATGAAAAGAAAATATAAGACTCAACATTCCAATCTGGCAGTATGTACCAACAGTTTTCAATAAAGTAATCAAAATAGACACTTTTGGAGTCGAAGGAAAAAAATATCCAAAATGAAGGAGAGAATATTTAAAGAGAAGTATAAGAAAGCATTAACACATTATTTACAATAACAAGAAAGGAGGGAAAGAAATCTAAATGCGTAAAACAGATAACTGATTAAGGCACTTATAAATCACTTGACAAAATACTTTGTAGTCATTAAATGTCTATAAAGGTTATGTGACAAAATGGGAAAATGTTTAAGTAATAATGCTACTTAGTTAACAAAAAACATAATCACAATCATGTAAGAATGTAAAAACAGAGACCTCCAGTCCCTAAAAATTATAATGTCTAGATGACAGAAACACAGCAAATATGAACATTTAACATTAGTTAGCTATTTTGAGGTGATAGTACAGTATTTTTTTCATTTTCTATAAAGACAACTTATTTTATATATATATATATTTTCCCGTTTAAAACTACTCTACTATGTTCCACTGGAGAAGGAGGAGCAAGTGCTTCTTGTGCCAGTCAGATCTGATTCGGCTGCACACAACAAGAAAAACGACAACAAAAAACCTACTGACCTAACAGTTTCTCACCATCTAACATTCCATCCAATTATGTCTTCACTTCTCTTTTTATTCAATGCAGATTTCATTATAATACCTCCTGGAAAACATTATTAATTCCTCTCCATTTCTATTTTTGCTAACCTTTTCTGAGGAAAATCTGAAGCCTAATTCTGGTCAAAGTCTATTAATCACCTCTCTCATGCTTACCCTAGCAGCTCAAAAGTGCTACAGAAAAACAAATTAAAGCTACTGGTATCACTTTAAACTCATGATCATAATTCCCAAATGTTACTTAACACTGCCCAGAAATCACATATCCCTATTGTGTTTGCTTTCCACTTTGCTCAAAAACCAAAAATAAGCAAAAAAAGTAAATCTCTTTCTACTCAAAGTTCTCGCTCTCTCACACACACAAACACACACACACACGTACACACGTTGTTGTTATCTGCCATCAAATCACTGTAACTCACAGCAACCCTTTCTACAGCAGTTGTGAACCCTGTCCTATCCTGAACCAATCTCACTGTCTCTGACAAACCTTCCCCAATTACCCCAGTCACTAGGTCAATCCATCTCATCCAGAGTCGTCTTCTCTTGTGTTCTACCTCCATCCTTCTAAGCACAACATCATTCTCAAAGGACTGGTCCCTCTTGGCAACATACCCAAAGTATGTCAGACAGAGCTTCAAAATCCTTGCCTCCAGAGAGTAACTTGGTTTCACCCTATACAGGAAAGATCTGTTTGTTCTCTTGGCACTCCATGGTGGTATGTTCAATACTCTTCTTCAGCACCACAATTCAACAGCATCAACTCTCCTCTGTCATGCTTATTCATTGTGAAGCTCTCTGATGCACAGCAAACAACTGCAAAGACCAAGGTCTTTGAATTTCCACATTCCAGAGACATCCCTGATAGCCGATTTCCTAATCAATTTGTCTTTTGATTTCTTGGCTGCTGGTTCCAAGAGAGTTAATTGAGGACCCAAACAAACTGAAATTGTTAACGACCCTAATCTCTTCTCCATCTATCATGAAGCTGCCAACTAGCCCAGTGGTGAAAACCTTTGTTTTCTCGATGTTGAACTTCAGTCCATACTGAAGACAACAGTCTTTGACTTTCTGCAGCAGATGCTTCAAGTCTTCCTCAGTTTCAGCAAGCCAGGTTCTGTCAACTGCATAATGTAGGCTGTTGATGAGTCTTCCTCCAAACCTTATGCCACACTTCTCCTAAAGTCCAGCCTCCAAAATGATCTGTTCTACATACAGATTGAAAAGTTATGGAGACAGGATGCATCCCTAACACGCCTTTCCTGATTTTGAACCATACAGTGTTTCCCTGCTTTGTTCTTAGTACTGCCTCCTGGTCCAAGTTCCACGTGAGCACAATCTGGTATTCTGGGATTCCCATTCTTTTCAAGGTTAGCCACAATTTGTTGTGATCTATACAGTCAAATGTCTCTGTATAGTAATGAAACACAGATAGGCATTCTTCCAGTACTGCTATCAGCCAAGATCAAATGATCGATATCTATCTATCCATCTGTCCATTCATCTGTCTATCTATCTTATTGTTATGTGTCATGGAATCACAAGTGGTTTTCAGAGTCTGTAAAACACATGGGAGGAGACTGCCTATTTTTCTGCTGTGAAGCAGCTAGTGGATTTGAGCTGTCTGTCCTTGGGTTGGTAACGCCAACTTAGATGAAAGCAGAGAAGCTTTTCTACATGCCACTCATTTTTATTAAGTCAGGTACTTGGTCTTATTTAGTAGCATATCCTGTGCCTCGTTTAGCAGGGTATGTTCAATCATTATGTGGTGAATGAATAAAGTATTTATTCTTCATTCTTTCCTACTACTACTAATGAAGTATTCTCCACTTTTTAAAAGATAAAAACCTCCCTTCTATTTCTGCTTCACATACTATTGCCTCTCCCTCTCTCAAGAACATTATAAGTAACTTCTAATTATTATTTGCATGAGCATTCAGATCATACCTTACTTTCTTAAAAACAAAACAAAAACCTTAAAAATACCTCTAAAAAACATGATAGCCACCCTTCCCCCTTTGCAAACTTCTCCTAAACATAATCATATCATTGCTCCTACATTTGTCCATTTCTCTATTCTCTTTAAGGAGAAATTTAGACTATTTTTATTCAAGAAAGGAACAGATTCTATATTTGCTTATCAACCTTCCCTATAAGCTACAAGTTATTTGCTTCTCTATACATAAGGCAGATGCCTTATAAAATAAAAAACATGCAGGATTTGCCTTCTGCCTGCTTGCCTATAGGGAGCTGCCTGCTAAGGTGCTAAGACTACACCTCTCTGATAGTTAGAATCTACCAGCGACTCTGTGAGGGAAAGATGGGCAACGTCCTGTTGTGCAATTTGTAGCCTCAGAAAATCCACTGGAGGGTCACTAAGTCGGTTCTGACTTGACGGCAATGAATTACAAGGTTTGAGTTTACTTTTGTAATCTTGTCTTCTATGGCTTTTCCCTGTCCACTAACTCCAGCGACATGGTCAGTGTTGCACTGTGTATTTGTCTTTTCTTCTGACTGGAGGTTCCATCTTTCTTATAACTTGTTATGTCTGTTCTCCTTTAAATCATCAATGAAATAAAATAAATTTTCTTATTATGCTTAGTTACTTAATTTAGATACCTTTTAAGATTTACATTCATACTTATTAAATACAATTAGATAATCAAACTTATAATTTTTTAGAAGACAAACAGAATTAGGGGATCATAACTAAATTTATGTTTAAAGTTTTCCACAACAGTTTTTATAATTGGAAAAACTATTATTCAAAATTAAATATGCAATATATATTCCATTTATATATAAGTTTTTAGTCCTATATTTCTACAATAAAGACAAGTTACCACAAAACTGATTTAAAGGACATCACAGTAAGTAGAAACAAGGCTGCCATATCACTAAAAATATTAAAAAGCAGTAAATACAGTTTAGGGGAAAAATACTGTAAAGATAAAGGAAAAAAGCCAGACTTCATGGCAATGAAAAATTGATGGGCCTCATCCAAACCGCAGATACTCTCAAGGGCAGAAACAGCTTTTACAAGGGAGATGAGTTTTGTCTCAAAGAATATAAGCAATCATCTTGCTGGAATTTTTAAGCCATCAACTAGGGTACCTATTTCAGACATAAGAATGCTAGAATTTTCAGTGTACTGTTTAACCATTAAATTTTGTATGTCTCAGTCTCACTGCAACATTAATCAATCCTCAAAAGAAATTTCTCTTTGAGTATATGTACGTGTGTGTCAACATATTTACACACACACACACACACACACACACGGTCTTTGCCATTACTTGCTATGCATCAGAGAGCTGGACAATGACTAAAGAATTGATGCCTTCAAGTTGTGGTGCTGGAAAAGAGTTTTGAACATACCATGGACCTCCAAGAGAACAAATAAGTCTGTCTTGAAGTGAGTGAAAACAAGTTTCTCCTTTGGAGGATAGGATTTTGAAGCTTCGTCTCACATACTTTGGGCACATGGCCAGGAAGTACCAGTCCTTGGAGAAGGCGGTCATGCTCAGAAGGGTGGAGGGACAGCACAGGAGAGGAAGACCCCAGATGAGATGGATTGATAGAGTAATTGGGGCAATGGAGGTTGGTGTGTTGTAATCAGTGAGACTGACTCAGGACAGGGCAGGCTTCAGAGGTGCTGTATATAGCGTCACTATGGGTTGCAGGATACTTGATGGTACATAACAACAACAACAACAACATTACATATACAGACACACATGTGTGTATATGTAATATATAGGTTGTTTCTCTGCAAAATCCAAATATAGCTGTCAAATATACTTTTTAAGTATTTAAATAGTGAACTTACAATCTCTTCATACAACTTGGAAAATTTATATCAATGACAAAAAATGACATTATGGCTTCAGGTAGAACAATTAATGGTCTAATTACTAAGAATTCTAAGCCTACCCTTCAAGAGAAAGTAAAAAAGTTACCTACCACTAGGCTGCATAGTCGATGAACTAAAACTGGTCAAGAAGCTAAGAGGCTTGGATTTATCCCTGGATCCACCAATACCTTGCTCTCAAATCCAGCAAGTTATCGCCTCTGCATGTTAATGTCTCCATCTGTAAAATGGGGGTAAAATGGAACACTTTAAGTACTGATACCACCTACCTCTTAATAAATTGTGCTACATTATAAGAAATGTATTTACAATGAAGAAATCATTGACTATATAAAATTTTTTCATTCTATCTTCAGCCTCATTTCTGCTACCAAATTCATGTTTTCTAAACACTGATCCTTCTTCCCTATGTTGTTGTTGTTGACTGCCTTTGAGTCAAGCAGGACTCATAGTGACCCTATGAACAAAAGGCTTGAAGCCCCTCTACAACTAGCAACATTTATCAAAGTTCATAGGGTTTCTAGAGGCATGTTATTTAGGTGAATGCCACTCTTGCTTGAAAACCTTTTATAAAAAACATAAACAGCAAGTACAGACATTGACTTCACCTGATGGTACACACAGGCACCAGATATATCCGTGGAAAGAATTGCTGGAGATGCTCAATACCATCTGTGAAAACTAGGCCAGGTGCTTATTGTGGAAAAGACAACCAAACTGAAGATAAAGAAAATGAAATCAAATCCACAAAATTTGACTTTGGATCTATTCCACCTGAATTTAAAAATCACCTCGGGAACAGGTTTGAGGCCTTGAACACTAATGAACAAAGGCCAGATGAGATGTGGGAGGATATAAAGAATATCACTTATGAAGAAAGCAAGAGGTCACTGCAAAGACAGAAGAGGAAGAAAAGATTGAAATGGATATCAGCACAAATTGCACTGGAGCACAAAGAAATGAAACCACAAGTAAGGAATCAGGAAGTAATGGAGCTAAACAAGATTTCCAAGGGCAGCTTGCAAAGACAAAGCAAAATATTATAATGAAATGTGCTAAGAGCTGGAGTTGGAAAACCAAAAGGACTGAACTTGCTAGGCACTTCTTAAGCTGAAAGAACTGATGAACAAATTCAAGCCTCAAGTTGTAAGACTTAAGGATGCAACAGGCAGAATGTTAAATGATCCAGGAAGCATTAAAAGAAGATGGAAGGAGTATATGGAGTTGCAGTACCAAAAATAACAGGCTGACACAGAAGAATTTCATGAAACAGCGTATGATCAAGAGGCAATGGTGATGAAGTAGAAAGTTCAAGCTGCTCTGAAGAAATTGGCAAAGAACAAGGCCCCAGGAATTGATGGAACTCCAACTGACATATCTGAACAAACAGATGATTCCCTGGACATACTCACCAAGTTGTGCAAGAAATCTGGAGGACAATTACCTGGCCAGCTGAATGAAAGAGATCCTCTTTTCAAAAGAGGGTGACATAGACAGCGTATGGAAATTATTGAACAGTATCACTGATGTCACACATAAGCAAAATCCTGCTGAAGATTATAAAAAATTATTGGAACAGTACATCAGCAGAGAACTACCAGAAAAACAGGCCAGGTTTGGAAGAGGCGGTGGCACCAGAGACATTACTGTCAATGTCAGATGGATCTTGGCTGAACGCAAAGAGTACTAAGGAATGTTTATCTGTGTTTCATTGACTATGCAAAGGCATTTTGACTGTGTTGGTCACAACAAATTATGGCTAACCTTGAGAAGAACAGGAATCCAAAAGCACCTGATTGTGCTCTTGCGAAACCTACTTGGACCAAGAAGCAGTTTTCAGAACAGAGCAAGGAAACAACACCGTATGGTTCAAAATAAGGAAAAGAGTGTGTCAGGGATGTATTCTGTCTCCATATGTTTTCAATATATATGCAGAACTGATAATTCATAAGGCTGAACTTTATAAGAAAGAATGTAGCATCAGGATTGGAGGAAGACTCATCAACAATCTACATTATGCAGATGGTACAACCTTGCTTGCAGAAACTGAGGAGGACCTGAAGCGCTTGCTGCAGAAGGTCAAGGACTGCAATCTTCAGTATGGACTGAAGCTCAACATCAAGAAGACAAAGATTCTAACCACTGGGCCAATTGGAAGCATCATGTTAGATGGAGAAGAGATTGAGGTTGTTTACAATTTCAGTGTGCTTAGCTCCACAATTAACTCTTGGCACCAGCAGTCAGGAAATCAAGACATTCAGAGTGGACCCTTTTGGACCCTGCTTGACTGTGGCTGCTGGCTAACCTAGAAGGGAATGAGTACAGAGACCATCTCAGAGAGGAGACTCTGCCTTTGATTTCTGACCACCCCTCCAGCAGCATCCTCAGCCCCATCTACAGCCAAAGGGGGTGGGGTAACATCAACATTCAGGATCTAGTCAAACATTGATTTTTTTAAAATTATTTTTATTTTATACTGGTTTATTTACAAAGTTCATGTACATTATTTTTGTCACTGGATCTTTCCCATTTCCTTCAGCCCCCCAAGCACCCATTAAATTGTCCGACCCTATGATTAATGACCCTGCCAACCATCCTCAGCCCTCTGCTCCCAACCTCCCCAACCTTGGGTCCTCATATTTATACTACAATAATGGTCTTACACAGTATTTGTCCTTACAGAACTGAATTAGTTAATTTAGCTTAATGCTGTCTAGCCTCTCCCACGTTATGTAGTATTTTTCAAAATCATTGTTCCTGAGTGCTGCATAGTATTCCATTGTGTGACTATACCACAATTTCTAAATCTAATTGGCTGTGGTTGGACATTTGGGCTGTTTCCATGTTCCATGATGGTGAATAATGCTGCTATAAACATTGGTGTACAAATCTCTGCCTGTGTATCAGATTTCATTTCCTTGGAGTATATTCCGATTAGTGGAATAGCTGGGTCATACAGAGTTTCTTTGTTCAGCTTTTTGAGGAAACATCAAACTCCAGAATGGTTGTACCTTTTTACAATCCCACCAACAAGGTATAACAGTTCCTATCTTGCCATATCCTCTCCAACATTTATTATCTGCTGTCCTGTTAAACATTGCCACTGTTACTGGAGCGAGATGATATCTCATTGTGGTTTTGATTTACATCTCTCTTATTGTCAGTGATGTGGAGCATTTCTTCATGTGTCTGTTGTCCATTTGAATATCTTCCTCTGCAAATATTCTTTCCATGTCTTTTGCACATTTTGTATTTATCAATTACTTTTTCTTCTGGAAGCCCAGGAGTATTCTTTAAATACAGTATTCTGTATTCTTTCATTATGAGGTTCTTAGATGGTTGTTCTCAGTCAGTAGGCTTTCTTTTCACCCTGAAGGGAAAAGTTTTTAGATGTGCACAAGGATTTAATCTTTAGAAAGTCCCATTCATCAATTCTGTCCCCTCCAGATTGTGCATTTCTGGCTGTATCTGGCATTCTGTTTATTCCATAGTCTGGGCCATGGAGGGGGGGGGGACCCCAAACAACATAACAAACCAGCATGGTACTGGTATAATGACAGGCACATAGACCAATGAAATAGAATTGAAAACCCAGAGATAGACCCAGCTACCTATCATGGTCAACTGATATTTTGAAAAGGAAATAAAACCTATCAAATGGGGAAATGACAACCTCTTCAACAAGTGCTGTTGGCAAAACAGCTATCTGAAGACAGCTGAAAAAAAAATCCACATCTCACATCATACACAAAAATCAACTCAAGGTAGATCAGATACCTGAGAGTAAAGCCCAAAACCATAAAGTTCAATCAGAGACAAACTGGGATCAAGCTTAGACAGCCCAGTCAAACACTGCTTTTGTCTGGAACTTCATCCCACTATGCCAGCTGTGTACTCTAACTCGAAGGCTCCTGCAATCAACAGCTACAGCAATATGGTCCTGGAGTAGAAGGTCAGAGACAAACCCTTTCTACTCAATTGTCAAAAAATGTGGTGAAGAGTCAGAGAGTCTGGCTATACCACTTCACAAATCAAAAAGGACAAGAGACTTCAGAAGAGAAAGCTGCAATCAGAAAACACGCTATCTACCCCCGACAACTTAGTTGCAGGACCAGAGAAAAAGGAAGAAGCAGTTGGCCCCCACGTCTCAGCTAATTTTGCCAAGAAACCAGAGAGGAAGAACTTTAGATTGGATGAGTTGTCCTCCTCTTCCCTACTAGTATAATGAGCTCCAACTGAAACAAGTCTTCTCTTGAGGCCAGAGATCAAAGAGAAATTTATGCAAGGGAGCTGCCCTCTCCTCCTCTGGAGCAGTGAGCTGTAGAGCTAACTAAGGTAATCAGACCAAGGTCTTGCAAAGGCCCCAGTCAAGAAAAAATCTCTACCAAAGCAATAACATGGAAGAAGCAGACAACCTCACCCCTACACAAAACCAAAGCAAGATTTTACCCCAACAAAGTAATCAAAAAACAGAATCAATGCACGTCCTGAAGCCAGAAAGTCTGATAGAACTTTCTAACACAGAATTCAAAATAACGAAGATTGAATATGTTTACTGGTGAAAGAAAAACTCAAAGAATTATAGGATACTCCAAGCAAAAGCAAGGAGGAACTTAAAAAAAAATGTAAGACAATGCAGATAAAATAAATGAGGCATAGAAACCCCGAAAAACAAGAAGCTGCAATCCAGAATATAAGGACCGTGTCTCAAAGGCTGTCAACATATGAGGGACATATGAGCAGAATTGAAAAGATGGAATACATAATCAGTGAAACAGAAGATAGAGTTCTCAGCACAGATCTGCGGGAACAAAAAGCAGAATCAAAAAGGAAGGGAAAAGAAGAAAGCCTAAGATTAATGTGACACCATGAAGAGGAATAACATGTGCATAATTGGAACCCAAGAACAGGAAGAAGCAAAAAAAGGCACTGAGAAAGTTGTGGAAGAGTTTTACTTCTTAACTAGAAGAAAATGTTCCACGCATAATGAAGAAGGAGAGAATATATATACAAGAAGCTGAGCAAATACCATATAGAATAGACACCAAACGAAAATCACTAAGGCATATTATAGACAAATTTGCCAAGGCTAAGTATAAGGAGAAAATTCTGAAAGCAGCTAGGGAAAAATGAAGAGTAACCTATAAGGGTGAGCAAATAAAATTAAATGCCAGTTTCTCAGCAGAAACCATGCAAGAAATAAGGCACTGGAACAACATATATCAAACACTCAAAGAAAATAACTCAACCAAGAATACCGTACCCAGCAAAACAGTCCATCAAATATGACAGATCAAGATATTATCAGAAAAGCAGAAACTAACGGAGTTTGTAAAAACAAGACTGGCATAGCAGGAAATACTGAGGGAAGTTCTTCTTATAGAGATGTCACAAAATGCAGACTGGATTAATGCAACCAGCAACAATACCAAAAAGAGCTCAACAAAATGGCAGCAATGAAACTTTTGCCTCTCAATAATTACACGGAATGTGAATGATTTAAATGCACCTGTAAAGATAAAAAGAGTTTGTTGTTGACTGCCTTCGAGTCAAGCATGACTCACAGCAATCTTGTGAACAAAAGGTCTGAAGCCCCTTTACAACTATTCACATTTATCAAAGTTCACAGAGTTTCAGAGGCATGTTGTTTAGGAAATGGATGCCACTCCTGCTTCCAAACCTGTCACAGTATGTTATTGTTGTTATGTGCCATTGAGTCACCTGTGATGCATAGTGACCCTATGTACAGCAGCTCTGAACCCTTCCCTGTCCTGAGCCAGTCTCACTAATTGTCTCACACACACACACACACACACACACACACTCTACCATTGCCCCTGTTACTGTACCAATCAATCTCGTTCAGATAAAAAGAGTAGCAAATTAAAAAAAAACCCCAAACCAAAACTGTCTACAAAAGATACATGAGAAGCTAAAAAAAGGCTAAAAACAAAAGGGTAGAAAAAAGGGAGCTCTGTTGGCCTAGCGCAAGAAGCTACACTGCATTCCTGAAGGCACACAGTATGAATCCACCAGATGCCCTGCTGGAGAAGGAGGGGCAATCTGCCCCTGTGCCAGTTGGATCTGATTTAGTGATAAACAACATCATCAACAAAAATAAATAAATAAAAAGTTTTTAAAAGGGTTTTTTAAAAAAAAAAAAAGGGTAGGAAAAAATATATCATGCAAATGGCAACAAGAAAAAAAACAAGAGTACTGATATGAATTTCTGATAAAATAAATTTCAGCATAAAAACCATCACAAAGGACAAGAAATATCACCATATAATGCTTAAAAGGTCAATAAAATAAAAGGACATAACCATAATAAATATCTATGTACCAAATTATAGAGCTTCAAAATATGCAAAATAAATATTAACATAATTGAAAAAAGAAATAGACAACATAACAATACTAGTTGGAGATTTCAATACACCACTCAAGAAAAGACAACTACCAGAAAGAAACTCAACAAAGATGTTGAAGAATCAACCAAACTCAATTTCATACATAGGTTAATGCACCCCTAAAATGCTCCATATAATACTATGCTGCATTAAAAAACAAGGAACTCATGCAATATTATTCAAAATGGTTGACTCTGGAGAACATTATGCTGAGTGAAATATCCCAGTCACAAA
>NW_006399799.1:13387604-13389616 GCF_000299155.1 Elephantulus edwardii
AACAACAACAACAACAACATTACAAGAAACAAAAAGAGACCTGGAGAAATGGAAGAATATACGATGCTCATGGATAGAAAGACTCAATATCATGGACAATTCTTCCAAAGACAATCTCAATTCAAAAGTTCAGTGCAATCCCAATACAGATACTAAAGTCATTCTTCAGTGAGATGGAAAAGACAATTTTCAATTTTATCTGGAATGGAAAGAGATCCCAAATAAGTAAAGAACTCCTGAAAAAAGAGTAACAAGTTAGGAGATATCAAACTCCCTGATTTAAAATCCTACTCTACAGCCGTCATGGTCAAGACAGCCTGGAGCCATAACAGTGACAGACACACAGATCAAATTAATATAATTGTGAACTCAGAAATCAGCTCATCAACCTGAGTGATTTTTGACAAGGAGACAAAATCAGCTAAGTGGGGAAATGAAAGCCTCTTTAACAAATGGTGTTGGCAAAACTGAAAAACCATCTGTAAAAAACTCAAGCAAGACCCACATCTCACACCACACACAAAAACCAATTACAGGTGGATCTAGGACCTATGTCTAAAACCAAAGACTAAACTTTACCAGAGAAAAACTTAGAAGAACTCTAGAAGCCCTAATTTACAGTATGAACAGTCTTCTAAGTGTCATGATAAACCTACAACCAGGAGAAAACAAAACAGATGAATGGGACCTTCTAAGAATTAAATCCCTATGCAAATAAAAAACTCCAACAGGGTAAAAAGGAAACTACAGGCTGGAAAAAAAAAACATTCAGCAATGTCATATTGGATAAGGGAGTTATATCTAAAATTGATAGAATACTCAAGCACCTCAATAAGAAAAAGATAAACAACTCAATAGCAAAAAGGGCACAGGATATGAATAGACAACTAAAGAAGAGATTCTGATGGCAAAAACATTAATGAATGTTCAAAATTCCTAGCTATTAGAGTTGCAAATTAAAACAACCATGAGGTATCATCTCACCCAGGCAACAATAGCAAAGTTCGACACAGCAGCAAATAACAAATGCTGGACAGGTTTTGAAGAGCGTAAAACCCTTATTCATGGCTGGTGAGAGTGTAAACTGGTGCAACCACTATGGAAGGCAGTCTGGTACTTTCTCAAAAAGTTGGAAATAGAAATACCATTTGACACAGCAATTTCACTACTGGGAATATACCCTAAAGAACTAGAGCCACCACTCAAACAGATGTATACACACCCATGTTTATTGCTGCATTATTCACGACAGCAAAGAGATGGCAAGTGACAATCAACAAACAAATGGACAGAAAAATTATGGTATATTCACACAATGGAATACTATGAAGCACTGAAAAACCAAGGAATTCATAAAACATTACACAACATGGGTGACCCTTGAGGACATTATGCTGAGTGAAATATCTGAATCACAAAAAGTACAAATATTGCATAAAACCAGTTATAAAACAGGACTGACACAGGGGACGGGGGAAATTAAGAAAAGATGGAATAAATAATGAATACTGCATTGGAACAGATGAAGGAAATAACTGTTTAAAAGGAATATATGATTAGGTATTTTATGTATGACAACAGT
Source organism: Elephantulus edwardii (assembly GCF_000299155.1). Taxonomy (NCBI): domain Eukaryota; kingdom Metazoa; phylum Chordata; class Mammalia; order Macroscelidea; family Macroscelididae; genus Elephantulus; species Elephantulus edwardii. The sequence continues at coordinate 13,389,187 of NW_006399799.1, forward strand.
CCAGAATAAGAGGTACATTCCAAAGAGGACTAGAAGTGGGGGACAAAAATGTGCTTTAATGAATGAATGAAAATCCAACTTTTCTGTAAACTTTCATTAAAATAAAAATTAACATAAAAAAAGAAATAAAAAGACGAACTGCTCTGAAAAGATACTTGTCAGGGACCTCTTAAAAGTGCTGAAGAGCAATGATGTCAGTCTGGAGACTAAGGTACACCTGATTCAGGCCAAGGTCTTCAAATTATTTGCTATGCATCAGAGAGATATATGATGACCAAAGATGAAAGAAGAATTTATGCCTTTGGGTTGTAGTGCTGCAGAAGAGTACTGAACATACCATGCAGTGCCAAACACGTTTATCCCAGAGAGGGTGAAACCAGGTTGCTCCTTAAAGGTAAGGATTTTGAAGCTCTGTCTCACATACTTTGGG
>NW_006399799.1:13390491-13394703 GCF_000299155.1 Elephantulus edwardii
GACAGCAGATTTTCCCAATGCAACTTGTCTTTTAATTTCCTGGCTGCTGGTGCCAAGAGTGTTGATTGTGGAGCCAAACAAACTAAAGCTGTTAACAATCTCTATCTTTTCACCACTTATAACAATGCTGTCAAATGGCCAAGTGGTGAGAATTTTTGTTTTTTTGTTTTCTTGATATTGAGCTTTAATCCATACTGAAGGCAGTCCTTAATCTTCTGCAGCAAGTGTTTCACGTCTTCCTCAGTTTCAGCAAGCAGGCTTGTGTCATCTGCATAATGCAGATTGTTGATGAGTCTTCCTCCAATCCTAATGCCACATTTCTCCTCATAGAACCCAGCTTCCTGGATAATCTACACAAATAATTAATAAAATTTTGTTTCTAATTATTATTTAAGGTAAAAAAATCAAAAGATAGTAAACCTCCGGCAACATGGCCATAGGAAAAATGAAGTTATAGCAATTTTTTGATTGGTTGTATAATAGACAAAAAGCAAAGCAAAATTAAAAAAATCAGAATTATGTGTTAAAATTTAGAGTTAAATTTCAACCCTATTTCTCCTTAACATTATTGCTATTAAGCTTTCAGGGAAGTATTTAAACAACATTCTTATGAGTAAAATGTGGATGATTTAAATTAAGATATATAGCAAGAGTAGCAAAAGTATTACACAATGCTTATTTAGAGAAAATTTTTTATATTTTAAGACACTCACTAGAGGAGAATAATATATAGTGGTGGGGGAAAAAATCTATCAAAGCATCCCTTCAGAATACGGCCAAAAAAATAACAAGGCACTTAATGAAGCAAGGAAAAGTACAAGAAATTCTTCATATATTATGACATTCCTATCATACTCCTTTTCATAAACTAGGAACAGGAAGGAACATTGTTCCATTTCTGACAGAAGATGAGCCCTTCATGTTGCCACTAGGGAAGAGCTGCCTCCTCCAAGTAGAATCTACCTTTAAGTAAAGAATATTCCCTATTCAAACCTTCACTTGCTGATGTGGCAAGACTCAAAATGAGGAAAAACAGCTGCAAACATCCATTAATAAATGGAACAAAAGATACAGTAAGTATGAAGCTAGGAAAATTAGAAGTTGTCAAAAATGAAATGCAAAACATAAAGATTGGTACTTAGGCATTAATTAGCTAAAAGGGATTGTTATTGACCATTCTGAATCTGATAATCATATAACCTACTGTGCTGAGAAAGAAAAAAAGAATACGTCAAGTTCATTGTAAAAATTCTTATTTAAAAATCTATCTTGAGGCTGACGCAAACTGAGCCTCAGTTTGCTTTCACTCAAGCATGCATTTAAATATATTTGCTATTTTTAAAAAATCTATCTTGAAGTACAGAGTTGTCAGTGACATAACAATATCCATGTGCATACAGGATAACCAGTTAATGTGGTTATCATTCAAATATATGGTTATTCTTCAACTAAAAACATCAACTACTAAATCCAAAGATGAAAAAATTGAGGATTTCTACCAATATCTGCAGTCTGAAGTTGATTAAACATGCAACTAAGATGTATTATTATGTAATATTTGGTGAATGGAATACCAAAGCTGGAAACGAAGAGGAAGACTTTTTGTTGGTAAACATTTATACTCTGCAAACAGAAATGAAGCTAGAGATCAAATGACAGTATTATGTACAAAAAATTATTTGTTCATTGTAAACATATTTTTTAAAAAAACATACACATGGAATGTGCCTGATGTAACATACAAGAATCAAAGGTACTCTTGAAAAAGACAATGGAGAAGCTCAATACTACAACTGAGCACAAGGACAGGAGCCGATTATGGAAGAAATAATCAAATGTTCACATTTAATTATAAATTAAAGCCGAAGAAAATGAAAACAAATCTACAAGAGCCAAAACCTGACTATGAATATATCCACTTGGATTTAGAAAACATTTCAAAGTCAGATTTGACAGACTTAGCATTAATCACTAAAGATCAAATGAGTTGAGGAATGACATCATAGGTTATCACATATAAAGAAAGCAAAAGTTCATTAAAAAGAAAGAAAAGGGTGACATGGCAGAAAGGGGCACAGTGTAGCAGGTGCCCACAGTGCTTTGGGGGAAACATTGCTGTTTAGCTACACCAAGTGAGACCCCTAAAACTCAAGTGGAAGGAAGCAGGACAGCTCAAGTGCTCAAGTGAGGTAGAAATGCCAGTTACAGAAGAGAACCACAGGCTTCCTGGATTCTCTTTCAGCTACTTTGGGAGAATCACTGGTGTTGGGCCCAAGCCCATTTAGGTCTTGGGCCAAGAAGTGAGCACAAGTATATATGTACTTCACACAAAGGTCAATCTATAGTTACAATGACCTAACACCTACTAAGAAAAGACCCACATAATGTCAAGAAAGCAGTACTCTGCCTCAGTAATCACGAAAAACAAAATAACCCTTCTCCTAAAAAAGCAGACCCAATGAATACCCTATCTGAGAATAAGAAGAAATATGCTGATGTGGAGTTACTGAACAGCTACAGAAGAAGGGGCAAATGATGGAAGAAACAATTAAGAATGCAAATGCCCCAGAGACAACAATCCAGAAGAAATATATTGATGAGGAGCAATGTGAACAACTATGGAAAAACAATGCAAAACATGTAAGAGAGAATTGCTAGTATACTTAAAGAGGTAAAAGAACTTTAAAAATCATCACAAAAACAGCTATGCGATATCATCTTACCCCAGTAAAAACAGCAAAATTTAACAGAACAGCAAGCAACAAATGTTGGTGAGGTTGTGGAGAAACTGGAACCTTATTCACTGTTGGTAGAAGTGTAAAATGGTGCAACCACTGTAGAAGGTGTTATGGCACTTTCTCAAAAAGCTGCAAATAGAGATATCATTTGACCCAGCAATTCCACTACTGGGAAAAAACCCCAAAGAGACCATAACTGACATCCAAGTAGATATATGCACACCCATATTTATAGTGGCTTTGTTCACAATAGCAAGGAGTTGGAAACAACCTACGTGCTCATCAACAAACAAATGGATACAGAAGCTGTGGTATATTCACACAATGGAATACTATGCTGCACTGAAAAACAAGGAGCTCACGCAATATTATTCAAAATGGGTGACTCTGGAGGACATTATGCTGAGTGAAGTATCTTGGTCACAAAGGGAAAAATACTGCATACTGCAACTGTTGTAAAACAGGACTGACATCGGGGTTGGGGGGAGACTGAGAAAGATGGGTTAAATAATGTATACTGCATTGAAACAGATGAGGGAGAAAACTGTTTAAAAGGGATATGTGATTAGGTGTTTTTGTCATGACAGAGTCCAGAGCAAAGGCTGCATAGTGGAGTGAACCTGGGGGAGGGTTTGTAAAACAATGAAAGAATTTTACTTTTCCAAGAGGGGAGTGTAAGGGGGGGAGAGTTAGGAGGGGAGAAAAGTGCAACAATGAATGAATGAATGGAAAACCAAAGTCTCTGTAAATTTTCACTGAAATAATGTTGTTTTTATGTGCTGGTGAGTCGCTTGCGACCCATAGCAACCCTATATACAACAGCCCTTAAACTCTGCTCTGTCCTGTGCCAATTGCACTGTCTCTGATACACCCATCCTGATTAACCCAGTCACTGAATCAATCCACATCATAGAGGGCCCTCCTCTCCTGCGCTGTCCCTCCACCTTCCCAAGCACGATATCCCTCTCCAAGGACCAGTCCCTCCTTACAACATGTCCAAAGTACGTCAGATGAAGCCTCAGAATCCTTGCCTCGAAGGAGCCGTCCAGTTTAACGCTTTCCAGGGTGAACCTGTATGTTTTCTTTGCAGTCCATGGTACATTCAACACTCTTCTCCCAGCACTACAGCTCAAAGGCATCAATTCTCTTTCTAACCTCCCTAGTCATTGTCCAACTCTCTGATACTTAACAAGTGATTGCAAAGACCAAGCCTGTATCAGATGCACCTTAGTCTCCAGAGTGACTCCATTGCTCCTCAGTACTCTGGAGAGGTCCCTAACAGCAGTCTTTATTGCAATAAATTTTTTAATTTCCTGGCTGCTGTTGGCAAGAGTGTTGACTGTGGAGCTAAGCAAACGAAAGCTTTGAAAAATCTCAATCTTTGCACCATCCATCCTGATGCTGCCAACTGGTCCAGTGGTGAGAATCTTTGTCTTCTTGACATTGAGCCTCAATCCATATTGAAGACTGCAGT
>NW_006399799.1:13395435-13398237 GCF_000299155.1 Elephantulus edwardii
TTGGTGAGCACATCCAGGGCAGCATCTGTTAGCTGAAAGATGTCAACTGGTATACTATCTATTCCTGGGGCCTTATTTTTTGCTATTTCCTTCAAAGCAGCCTGAACTTATTCCTTCATCATCATAGGCTCTTGCTCATATGTTGTTTCATTAAATTCTTCTGTATCTGCCAATTCCTTTCAATACAGTGACTCAGTATATCCTTTCCATCTTCTTTTAATACTTCCTAGATCATTTAATATTCTGCCTAAAGCATCCTTGATTATAGCAACTCAAGGTTTGAGTTTGTTCTTCATTTCCTTGAACTTAAGAAATGATGGGCGAGTTCGGCCCTTTTGATTTTTTTACTCCAGCTCCCTAAACATTTTCATTGTAATATTTTGCTTTGTCATCCTACACTGCCTTTTGAAATCGTCTATTCAGCTCTTTAGTATCTTGAATTCTTCCTTCTGCTTTGGCTTCTCTTTGTTCCAGTGCAAAAAAAATTTAAAAAAAAATCATCATGAAACAGAGAGGGTACAGCCAACACAGTGATGGAAATAACAGTAAAGCATGAAAACGCAATCCAGAATATTAAGATCAAAATGGGAGAAGTGTTGAACATGCTGGTAGGACAAAAAAGTACAACTGAGGAGAAGGAACAGAGAGTCAATGAGCTGGAAGACAAGAGCCTCACTGGAAACATACTAGAAGAAAAATCAGAGCTGAGACATAAAGATAATGAAGAAAACATTAGAATCATGTGGGATGACATAAAACAGAATAATTTACGTATCATTCGAATTCCACAAGAAGGGAGTGAAAGGGAAATAGCTGAGAAAATTGTGGAAGAAGTTCTAGAAGAAAACTTTTCAGGTATTTTGAAGAATGGGGAAATCCACATTCAAGAAGCACTAGACTCAAAAATAAAAACACTAAGATATATCATAGTCAAACTCTTCAAGTTAAAAAGTAAGGATAGAATTCTAAAAGCAGCACAAGAAAAAGAGGCATCTATAAGGGGAAATAATTACAGTAAGTTCTGGTTTCTCAGCAGAAATCATGCGAGCCTGAAGACAATGGGATGACATACAGAAAGTTGAAAGTAAAAAATTGCCACCCAAGGATCTTATACCCAGCAAAGCTCTCCAACAAATATGAAGGAGAAATTAGATCCTTTGCAGAAAAGAAGGAAATGAAAGAATATGTGAAAACAAAACCAAAACTACAAAAAATGTTAGGGCAAGTCCTTTACCAAAGATGCCCAAGGAAAGTGGATGGGCCATACTTATGAGAAACAACAGAAAAAGAAACATAACAAAATGGTAAAAGTAAAACCTGGCCTGGCAATAATCACATTTAATGTCAATGTACTAAATGTAACAATTAAGAGAAAAAGAGTAGCAAAATGGATTAAAAAACAGAACTCATCAATATGTTGCCTACAAGAGACACATCTTAAAAAAAGAGAAAGACTCAAAATCAAAGATTGGGGAAAAAACATACCAAGCAAATGGCAACATCCAAAAAAGTAGAAGTGGCAATACTAATTTCTGATAAAAAGGATTTCAGAATGAAAATCACCATAAAAGAAAAGGCACTATATAATGTTTAAAGGCACAGTCAATCAAGAAGACATAACCTTGGTCAACATTTATGCACCAAATGATAGACTTAAAAAATACATAAAACAATGGTTAACAGAATTGAAGAAAGAAATAGACAGCACCACAACAGTGGTAGGAGATTTCAACAGACCACTGGCACCAAAGGACAGGTCAACTCAAAAGAAACTCAACAAAGATGCAGAAGATCTAAACTATACAATCAGCCAACTTGACCTTATGGATGTATTCAGGGTACTGTACCCAACTAAAGCTCAATTAATTTTCTTCTCAAGTGCACATGGTAAATTCTCCAGAACTGACCACATAGTAGCACAAAAATAAAGCCTCAATAAATTGAAAAGCACTAAAATAACAAAAAGTATATTCTCATATCACAATGTAATAAAACTAGAAATCAACCACAGAAGAGTAAAGCTTACAAAGCCATCCATGTGGAAGCAAAATAACTGTTAAAACATGGTTGGGTTATAAGAGAAATAAATAATGAAATAAAAAAGTTTCTTAAAACAAATAAAAAGGAAAATACAACATATCAATACCTCTGGGATACAGCTAAGGCAGTCCTCAGGTGGCAGTTCATAGCAAAAGGCACACACATAAAAAAGGAAGAAAGAAGAATCAATGATCTAACTCAACACTTTCATCAACTAGAAAAAGAACAATCTAATCCTACAGGCTCTCGAAGAAAATAACTTATCAGGACAAGAGCTAAAATCAATGAGATAGAAAGCAGAAAAACAACTATTGATAATACCAGGAGCTGTTTTTTTCTAAAGAGTCAATAAAATTGACAAACCACTAGCAAACTTAACAAAAGGGGAAAAAGAGAAGACAGATAACTTAATTAAGATAACTCAATTAAGAAATTATAGAGATTACATCACAACAGAACCAGATGAAATTAAATTGGTAATATCAGAATACTATGAAAATCTATATTCTGATAAATTAAAAAACCTAGAGGAAATAGACAAATTCTTCGCAATTCATGCCCCACCCAGACTGACACAGATGTAGAATACTTGAACAGACTCATCACAAAAGAATAAATTGAAAAGGTCATAAAAAGACTTCCCCAAAAGAAAAGTCCTGGACGAAATGGCTTCACAGCTGAATTCTACCAAACTTCAGAGAGGACCTAGCACCAATTCTACTTAAATTATTTTTTTTAAAGAATTGTTTTTATTTTATTTTT
>NW_006399799.1:13400089-13419337 GCF_000299155.1 Elephantulus edwardii
TTCTTCTCAATTCTACTTAAATTATTTTTAAAAAATAAAAAAAGAAGGAACACTCAAAGAGACATTCTATGAAGCAAGCATAACCCTAATACCAAAACCAGGCAAAGATATTACCAAGAAAGAAAACTACAGACCAATATCTTTTATGAATATAGATGCAAAAATTCTTAACAAAATTCTAGCCAATAGAATCCAAAAGCACATCAAAAAATAATTCATCATGACCAAGTAGGATTCATTAACAGGTATGCAAGAATGGTTCAATATAAGAAAAAACAATCAATGTCATTCACTATATTAACAAAGTAAATAACAAGAACCACATAATCTTAGCAATTGATGCAGAAAAGGCATTTGACAAGATCCAACACCCCTTCCTAATAAAGACATTCAGCAAAACTGGAATAGAAGGGAATTTCCTCAAAATAATGAAAAGTACATATGCAAAACTAAGAGCCAGTATCATTCAAAATGGAGAAAGACTAAAACCATTTTCCTTGCAAACAGGAAGGAGATAAGGATGCCCACTGTCCCTATTTCTATTCAATACTGAATTGGAATTGCTTGCTAGGGCAATACAACAAGAAAATTAAAGGCATCAGCAAAGAGACAGTTAAACTATCACTATATGCAGATGATATGATAGTGTACACAGAAAATTCAAAGGAAAAACAAAAAAACTGTTAAGAGTTAGTAAGCCAATTTAGTAGAGTGACAGGTATAAGATCAATATGTAAAAATCTGTGGGATTCCTCTACAGTAATAAAGAGAACTCAGAAAAGGAAACCAAGAAAGCAATACCATTTACAATAGCCAACCACAAACTGAGATACTTGGGAGTGAACTAACTAGAGATACAAAAGACCTATACAAAGAAAATTATAAAACATTCCTGCAAGACACAATAAAATACCTAAAGAAATGGGAAAAAGTGCCCTGTTAAATGATAGGAAGACTCAATATTGTGAAAATAGCAATCATACCAAAAGCAATCTATATGTTCAATGCAATCCCAATATAGATATCAAAATCATTTTTTGACAAAAAATGAAATTGTTGTGTTTATTTGAAGAGGCAAGAGACACAAAATAAGAAAAACACTTCAGAGAAACAAAAATGAAGTGGGAGGCATAGCACTCCTTGACCTCAAAACCTACTACACAGCAGTAGTAACCAAAACAGCATGATACTGGTACAATGACAGACACATAGACAAATGGAACAAAATTGAGATCCCAGAAACAGAACTATGGTCTACTGATATTCAATAAGGAAATAAAACTTAATAAATTGGGAAATGACAACCTTTTCAACAAATGATGCTGGTAAAAATGGACTGCTACCTAAAGAAAGCTGAGATAGGATCCATATTTCACATCATACACAAAAATCTTAGAGACCAATTGGCCTATTGGACCAAAAGTGAAGCTACAAAGCCACAGGTGGGTGACTCTAATCCGAGGACCTAAAGCCTGTCTTTAATTGTTTCTAGTGAAACATTCTTCCAGGTTGTATAGCCCTGGTGTGTCCACTTGCCGGTACAGAGGCAACTTGTGGTTCATGTGAAGCTGAACACTGTGACACTGACGTGTCAAATGCAATTATGGTTACCCACGACGGACATTGTTTGGTGGCGCTCCCCAGCTAAAACAAGCTTAGAAGCAGGAGTGGCATCCACTCCATAAATAGCTTGCCTAGAGGAAACCCTACGAACATGGAGAAAGGATGAAAGTCATGCAATTGTCGAGGACTTTCATTCACAGGGTCACTATGAGTCGCCTACGACTTGACGGCACTTAAAAACAACAACACAAAAATCAACTCAAGGTGGATCAGAGAGAGACCTGGGAGTAAAGCCCAAAACCATAAAGTTCGTAAGAGACAAAGTGGGATCAACTTTAGATGGTCTGTTATGTGCCATCGAGTCTCTTGCGACTCACAGCGACCCTATGTACAAGAGCTCTAAATTCCGTTCTATTTTCTGCCAAGCTAGCCATCTCAAATGCACTCGTTCCCACCACGCCACTCACAGAATCGATCCCTCATTGAAGGTCTTCTTCCTCTCCTGTGCCGTCCCTCCACTCTGCCAAACACGATGTCCCTCTCCAAGGACCAATCTCCTTGCAACATGCCCAAAGTATGTCAGACGAAGCTTCAGAATCCTTGACTCCAAGGAGCATTACGGTTTCCCCTTCTCCAGGACAAACCTGTTTGTTCTCCTAGCAGTCTATGGTATATTCAACACTCTTCTCCAGCACCAAAGCTCAAAGGCATCAATTCTCTTTCTATCATCCCTATTTACTGTCCAACTCTCTGACACATAGCACATAATTGCAAAGATTATAGACGGTCTGGTCTACAGCATAAAGAGATTGCCAAATACAGCCAGAAATGCACAGTCTAAAGAGGATAAAATTGATAAATGGGACCCCTTCTAAAGATTAAATCCCTGTGCATATTAAAAAAAAATTTCCAGCAGGGTGAAAGGAACACCTATTGACTGGCAACAAACATTTGGCAATACCATCTGAGACAAGAGTCTCATAATGAAAGCTAACAGAATCTTCCTGGGCCTCCACAAGTAAAAGACTGATAACCCAATCATAAAATGGGCAAAAGACATGGAAAGAATTTTCAAAGAGGAAGATATTCAAGTGGCTAACAGACACATGAAGAAATTCTAAAAATCACTGGCAATAAGGGAGATGTAAATCAAAATCATGAGATACCATCTCACTCCAACAGCAGTAGCAAAGTTTAATAGGACAACAAGTAATAAAAGTTGGAGAGAACATGGTGAGAATGTTGGTGAGATTGTAAAATGGTACAACCACTCTGGAAGGCAGGTTGGTGCTTCCTCAAAAAGCTGAACATAAAAATTCCAAACGGCCCAGCTATTGCACTGCTTGGAGCATATCCTGAGAGAATGAGAAATGAGGCACCAACAGAGACTTGTACACCAATGTTCATAGCATTATTCACCATTGTAAGAACATGGAAACAGCACAAATGCCCAACCATAATCGAATGGATTGAGAAACTATGGTACATTTACACAATGGAATACTACACAGCACACAGGAGCAATTATTTGGTAAATTACTACCTAACTCTAGGGAGGGACTGGAGAGCATTACGCTAAATCTACTAACTCAGTCTCATAAGGACAAATACTGTATAAAACCATTATTATAGAATGAGTATGAGAATCCAAGGGGAGTGAGGTGGAAAAAGAGAGGTGAGGATGGGCAGGGGTGGGGGTTAATCATAGGATCACACAGTTTGATGGGTGGGTGGGATGAAGGAAAATGGGGAAGACCTGATGTGAAAAACAATGCATTCAATCTTTGTAAACAAACTAGTATAAAATAAAAAATAAGAAGAAAGAAAAGACTGAAGCAGATGTCAGAAGAGACTCTGAAACGTGACCAGGAAAATAGATAAAACTGAAAGGAAGAAATGATGAAGTAAGACAGCTGAGCATAAGATTTTAAAGAGCAGATTAAGAAAACAAAACAAAGCATTATAATAAATGTGCAAAGACTTGGAGTTAGAATGTTTGGAATTTCTCAAATTGAAAGAACTGAAGAACAAAAATAAGTTTTGAGTGACAATACTGATGATATCCCATGAGAGCACGGGTGGTCTAGTGGTAAGGAATTATGCTATCAACTCAAAGGTGCATGGTTCAAATCCACTAGTTGGTTCCATGTAAGATGGATAGTCTTTTAGTATGATTTACTGCCTCTAAAAACTCACTAGAGGGTCAACTATGGGTTGGTTTCAACTCGACAGAACATAACAACAAAGTGAACCAAATACTGAATGATACAGGAAGCATCAGAAAATGGAATGAATATACAGAGTGACTGTAGCAAAAGGGATTGGTCAACATTCAACATTTCAGGTAATATGTGCTTAAAAACTAATGATACTGAAGGAGGAAGTGCAAGGTGAACTGAAGCAATTAAAAAAAAAAGGGAGGTTCCAGGATTGATGGAATAACAACTGAAAGTTTTCAGCAACCAGATGCAGCCTCGGATGTGCTCACTAATCTATGCCAAGAAATTTGCAAGACAGCTTACCTGACCAATCGATTGGAGGAAATCCGTACTTGATCCCATTTAAAAAAGGAAGGGGGAGTGAAATTATCAAACAATATCATTAATATAACACAATCTGATGACTGTTTGAACTATCTCAAAATTTGAATCTTCAAATAATCTGAAGATTATTTGAAAATGGCTGAACTTGAGACAGAACTGTCAGAAATTCAAGGAGGACTCAGAATATGCCAAGGAATGAGATTTAACTGTAGATGCCATGATGAACTTTGGCTGAAAGCAGAGAATAACAAAAATATATTCATTTGTGTTTTACTGACTATGCAAATGCATTTGACTATGTGGACTGTCAATTATAGCTAACACTGAAAAGGATATCACTTAATTATGTTCACTGGAAACCTGTAGATAGACCAAGTCAATTGAACAGGAGAAGGGGATAATGCATGGTTTAAAATGAAAAAGCTTTTCATTAGAGTTGTATCTTTTCTCAATAGTTATTTAATCTGTATGTCAAACAAATAATTTGAGAAACCAGATTATATGTAGAAGAATGTGGTATCAGGATTGGAGGATGATTCATCAAAGATTGCAGTCTTCAATATGAATCACACCTCAACACCAAAAAAGCAAAAATCATCACCAGTAGGCAGCACCATGACAAAAGGACAAAAGATTGAAGTTGCCAATTTTATTAATTTTATTTTACTTGGATCCACAATGCACAGCCCTCACAGCAGTGGTCAAAAAATCAAAAGACTTGTTGCGCTAAAAAAATCTGCTGTCAAGGACCTTTCCAACGTGCTGAAGAGCAAGGATCTTCAGTTTAAAGACTAAGGTGTACCTGACTTTACCTATAGAATTTTCAATTGCCTCATATGTATCTGAAAGTTGAAGAATGAATAAGAAAGAAAAAAAAATTACGCTTTTGGATTGTGGTATTGGCAAAGAGTACTGAACACCCCATGAACGGCCAAAAGAGCAAACATATCTATGTTAGAAGAAATGCAGCCAGGATACTCCTTAGAGGCACAGAAGGTGGAAAATCATTAGACATGTTTTCAGGAAGCACAACTCTTTAGAAAAAGATGTCATGTTTGGAAAAGAAAAGGGTCCGCAAAAGAGAAGACCCTCAAAAAGATGGACTGAAACCATGACTGCAACAATGGGCCTGAGCATGGCAGCAATTATAAAGAAAACATAGGATAGAACAAGGACTGATGTGTTATTCATAAGGTTATTAGGCAAAAAAAGGACTTTCATTAATAATAGTGTTAGTTCTCTTATCAAATCAAAACTTCTCTAGCCTTCTCTCAAAATTCCTTTGGTTGCCTTTTCTCATTTGCCCCCAACAATTTATGCTTAAAATGCCTTTTGCTGACTTTTCCCAGTTTGTTCCAGTAATTTATGGCCAGGAGCTAAAGCTTCCCTAAGACTTCTTTCTGTTAAGTTTTTCTGTTTCCTCCAGTGATTTTTCCTTCAAAATGAGTAATAGCAGTAATGTTAATCATGCTATATTACCCTAAACCAGGATTGTGGAAGCTGGAGAATGAGGAAGGGGGGAAAGCATCAAGTGTTAATTCTGTAAGCCCATTAAGAAAAGGCAGAATTTGGTTTCAGATACCAGTCGTAGTTTAAAAAAAAACACAACATAATAGTATGCCTATATGCACAGAGACCAAGGAAAACAAAAAGGCTGGGAGTAGAACAGCTGCCTCACTGAGGTCATGGAGGACAAACTACAAGGAAGGCAAGAGACAGACTGGGGACTGATCTGATTGTGCCACTGATCAGCCACTTTCTTGTATTAGCAAGTATTTCTATACTTCTCAGCTGATTCTTTGCCTCTTGCTCTCTTTGTTTTTCTTTACTTCATTTGGAGATAAGCATGATTAGATGGTAATATTCCTCTGGGATGATTTTTCAGAAGAGGAGGAGGGAAAACCAGCCAGGCAATTCCTCTTTCAAGGAGAGCAATAAATCCTGCTTGTACACATAGCAGATGTGAACAAAGAATATGGAGCAGATCTCACAGTGGCAATTTCCCTCCCCCAACACCCTCTGTAGCAATTATACATATCTGCCTGTGCACACACAGAAAAGAACCCCAGAGAACATCAGTATTTTTTTTTTTAACAAGCAAGACAGCCAATGAATGGTTAAGAAAAAATGCAGTAAGGCTACAACTCCCTTTGTGTTACATGTGGTCCTAGTAGAATTGTACTGTTTTTAATGTTTACCATTTTCAGAGGTATACAGGAGTGTAATTAATGCAGAGAAGCTAATGCTTCTTTGAGTACTTCTGGCTCATGCTTCTTGAAAAGCAGAAACATTTAGTGGTAACAATGCTGGTTCATCAATGCTTTAAAATACAAGGGATCTTATGTCACAAAATAAGTAACCTGGAAGAAAGAGTTAACGAGTTTTGGACTACAGCATCATCCTGGTAACAATCTGGAATAAAAGAGTTAACAGTCATTTAGGCTCTGTTTTCTCTAAGTCAGTATACACTGGAGATACAGAAGTTTTATATTAAAGTCTAGATTCTAAATTCTCAATGTAACAAAGACAATCTGATTTTACAATGAGAACATATATACAGGAGAGGGTAAAAATACTCAAGGGAACCATGGCAGACTACTCTGGGATTGAAGACAGTGCATGTAAAACTAGGTATCCTTCTTCATGTGCTTCCTGGCCATCTGAATGTCTTTTTTTTGGTGAAGTGTCTGTTCATATCCTGTACCCATTTTTCAATTGGGTTGTTTACCTTTGTCTTGTTGGGGTGCTCAAGTATTTTATAAATTCTAGATATAAGTCCCTTATCTGACCTGTCATACCAAATATTTTTTTCCCAGTCTGTGGATTCCCTTTTTGCCCTGTTGGAGAAGATTTTGTGCATAGAGATTTGATTCTTAGAAGGTCCCATTCATCTATTTAATCCTCTTGTGGTTGTAGATTTTTCAGGATGATTGGAAGACTGTTGATGTTGTGGATCAGGATGTCTAGAGTTCTTCCAAGCTTTTCTTTAATGAAGTTTCTAGTCCTTGGTTTTAGTCCTAGGTCCATGATCCACCTTGAGTTGGTTTTTGTATACGGAGTGAAGTGTGGATCTTGCTTGAGTTTTCTGCAGGCAGTTTTCCAATTTTGTCAATACCATTTGTTTAAAATGCTGTCATTTCCCCACTTAACTTATTTCATCTCCTTGAAGAAATGTTCAAAATCCCTAGCTCTAAAAGAGATACAAATCAAAACAACTATGAGATATCATCTCACCCCAGTAAAAATAGCAAAATTTAACATAACAGCAAACAACAAATGCTGGCGAGTACATAGACGTTGACCAATGTTATATCTCCTTGATCTACTGTGCCTTTCAACATTACATAGTGCACTTCCTTTTCTTTATGGTGGTTTAAATTCTGAAATCTATTTTATCAGAGATTAGTATAACCACTCCTGCTTTTCCATGTTTGCCATTTGCATGGTAAGGTTGTTTTTTTCCCCAGCCTTTGATTTTGAGTCTATCTTTCTCTTCATTTCTTAGAAGCATCTCTTGTAGACAAAATATTGATAGACTTTGTTATTTTTACCCATTCCGATACACTTTTCATCTTGATTAGTGCATTTAGTTCATTCACATTAAGTGTGATTATTGACAGGCCAGGTTTTATTGTTGCCATTTTGCTGTGTTTCTTTTTTTTGTTGTTTCTTGTTACCATGGTCCATCCACTTTTCTTTGGTGTCTCTGTGTAAAAGACGTCTCTTAAAATGTCTTATAGATTTGGTCTTGTTGCAAACTCCTTAAGTTCCTTATTTTCTGCAAAAGATGTGATTTATCCTTCATATTTGATGGAGCGCTTCTCTGGGTAGAGGATTCTTGGTTGCCAATTGTTTTCTTTCAACTTTCTGTATATGCCATCCATTACCTTCTTTCTCATCTGGTTTCTGCAGAAAAATCAGAACTTAAATCTAATTGTTCTTCCTTATTCAGTATCTTTTATTTTGGAGAATTTGACTATGCTATGTCTTGATGTTTTCCTTTTTGGGTCTAGTCTATTTGATGTTTGCTGAACTTCTGGAATGTAGATTTCTTCATTCTTCATATTTACTAGTAAGTTTTCTTCTAGTATTTCTTCCACCATTTACTCAGTGATTTATCCATCCCTCTTATATTCTGGAATTCCAATCATACATGTTATTTCTTTTTTGGTCATCCCACATGATTCTAATATTGTCTTCATTTTCCTGATGCCTTATATCTGATTTTTCTTCTAGTATGTTTCCACTGACTTTCCTGTTGTCAAGTTCACTGACTCTCTGTTTCATCTCTTCTGTTCTACTTTTTTGTCCTTCAAGCATGTTGGACACTTTTGCCATTTCAGTCTTAATATTGTTGATTGCATTTTCATGCATTTCTGCTATTTTCCACTACTGTGTTGGCTATATCCTCTCTATCTTCTGATGGTTTTTTCAAGTTCTTGTACCTTTTTATCTATAGTTTCAATTCTTCCATCTTTTGCATTTTCTTTCATAGTTGTGCAAGTTCCTCCTCATCAATACCTTTCTTCTGGCTCCATGTGTCTGGAACATTTCCTTTCTTAGTGGTTTCCACTGTTTCATCCATTATTTGTACCTTCTTCCGTAGCTGTTCAAATAAGTCTTCATTAATATATTTCTTCTGGTTCTCTACCTCTAGGTTATTCCACTTATTTCTGGCTTCCATTGTTTCTTCCATTATTTGTACTTTCATTCATAGCTGTTCAAATGTATCCATATCAACTTATATCATCTGCCTTCTTGATTCTGCAATATCCTTGAGGTCTGCAATATTCTCTGATTTTTTTGGAGAAGGCTTAAATTGTTTTTTCACAATGTTTGAAGCTGCCTGATGCTTTATCAATATTATGTGAAGTTTTTCCTTGATAAATGTTAGGCCGTTCTATTATGTCTGCAAAAGTTGTTGGTTCTTCTCTTTATGACATCACTGATCAGGTGCCATGTCAAAATGTTCAATCTATGAGGTAAGCAAGTCACTCTACTGAAAGTCCTTTCTGGGAAAATATGCCTTTCCAAAAGTCTCTCCATTCTCCACTATAGCCCTGGAGAAATCTCGCCTTGATATAGTGCTCTGCCACTAACTGCATTGTCCTCCTTCATGTATGAAGTGGCTGAGTGGTATGAGATTAGGTGCTCTACTCAAGCAGTTTCTTATGCACCTTTTCTCCTGAAGCTTAATGAATGTCTTCCCTTGTCTCTTTTCTCCTGCAACTTAATGTATTCCTTTAACTTTGGCATGGAAGATCAGGGCCACGAACTCAAGCAGCTTGTGTGCTGGATGTCTCAGGTCAGCCCTCCCTCTCACAGAGGGCTGAGAAAAGTCTCTAATCATAATTCTGTGTCCTAAAGTCTCTTGTACTATTTGGTCCCTGGGATGGCCATGCAGCCACAAGGAAAAGGATCCATAGATAGAGGAACCTACATCCCCAGGAAAGCCTCAGTCCTGTCTCCTTACAAGCAATGGAGAGTGCTTGCTCTCAGCACTGAACCTCACCTCTCCCAACCTTTCTCCTGCAGATTAGTATCTTCCTTTGTCTCTGGGATCGTGGGGCAATCAGGGCTGCCAACTCAGCAGCTTTTGTCCCCAGGTTTCAAGTCAGCTCTCCCTCTTGCAGAGAGCTAAGAAAAGTATTTGCTTGTAGTTCTGTGTCCAAATTTCTCTTGTCCTGTTTGGCCTCTGGGATGGTCCCAAAGCCATGGAGGCAAGGATCCTGTGAATGTATTCTTTTTACGTATTTCGTTTTCCTTTCTCTCAGTGATAAAATGAAAAGCTCTTGCTTCAAGATATAATGTCCATTTAACTCTATTGGTCCTTGGGAGCTCTGGTGGCATAATTCTTAGTGTCTGTGTCCTATCATTATGATTTACAGCCTTAGAAACATGATGTGGGGTTGCTATAAGTTGGAACCAACTTAACTGCAATGAGTTTGACCTTTTTCAGTATGAGTGATCCAGAGTGTGAGCTCAACTAAGGTTGACAGATCAAATCCACCCAGTGGCACTGAAGCCATGGGAAATCAAAAGATGTATTGCATTGGGCAAATCTGCTGTTAAGGACCTCTTTAAATTGCTCTTACAGAGCAAAGATGCCATTTTAAAGACAAAGATGTGCCTTACACAAACCACGGTCTTTTCAATTGCTTTATATAGATGTGAAAGTTGGAAAATGAACACCAAAGAAGAAGGCATGCCTTTGGATTATAGTGCTGGTGAAAAGTGCTGAATTTATAATTGGCTGCCAAAAGAACAAGCAAATTTGTCTTGGAGGAAGTATAATGAACTAGAGTGCCTCTTAGAGGCAAGGATGATGATATTTCATCTCACATAACTTTGGGCATGTCTTCAGGAGGCACAAGTCATTAGAAAAAGATATCATGCTTGCAAAAGTAGAAGATCAGGGAAAGAGAGAAAGACTCTCAATGAGATGGATTGACACAGTGATTGCAAAATGGCCTTGAGCATGGTAGAGATTGTGAGACTGGCACTGGATAGATATGTTGTTCATAGGAGTGCTATCAGTCATATTAAACTTGTCAGCACCGAAAAACAATGTGGTATCTGTTGCAAATGTTCAAATCTGTCACTGTAGCATAAAAGCAGCCAAAGATAATAAATAACCTGTATGGATATGTTCCAATTCCACAAAAACTTTACTTACCCTAACAGGAAATAGGCAGGATTTAGCTTGTCTTAACCCCTGACCTGGACAAATTCCTTCTTAAATAATGTTGTTGTTGTTGTTGTTGTTGTTGTTGTTGTTGTTGTTGTTATGTGCCATCGAGTCGCTTGCTACTCATAGTGACCCTATGTACAACAGCCCTAAACTCCGCTCTGTCCTTACTTGGTCCTATTTTTTCTACGACCCTATTTAAAATGTGAACTATACTGATCTACATACATTTATATAAGCTTTTAAGGATTTAAAATCTGTCAGTCTCACAATTAAATGAGATAAGATTTGGTCCCTTAAAGGAAAATGTTAATTACTCCAGTGATTAAACAAAATTTATCTAAGCCTAGTAGTAATGTATCAGGGAGCAGAGTAAGTACTAAAGGCATAGACAATGAAATTCTAGCACATGCTCCTTACAGATTAGAAGCGGTAATATATATGTTGTTGTTGTTGTATACCCTCAAGTCATAACTGACTCATAGCTGACCTCTACTGAGTTTTCAGAGGCAGTAAATTATATGGGAGGAGAACATCTTTCTCCCTCAGAGCAGCTGGTGGATTCGAACCAGGTGCTTTTTGGATTGCAGTGAAGCTTCTTAACACTACAATAATAGGAATTTCTGGTATAATGGAAATATGTTACACAAAATACTCTGGAGAAGCAGAAGAAAATTATTAACTTTGCCTGGGAGTTGAAGAAAGCTTTACAGAGGAGACCAAGTTGAGCTAGGATTGTTAAAAGAAAAATGAATAGGCACTCAAGCAAAAAAAAAAATGTACAGCTTGTTTGTTCAACAGTTAGTAGTTGTAAAGTGGCAAAATAAGCTACAGAAATTAATGGCAAGAATTGGGTGAGAAGAGGCTGGAAAAGTGCGTAGGAAACAACCTGTGAAGGACCAACTCTACTGCCCACTGCCACTGAGTAAGTTCTAACTCACAATGATCCTCCTTGGGTTTCTGAGGCTGTAAATCTTTACAAGATGAAACTGCTTATTTTTCTCTCATAGGTAGACTTTGAACAGCTGGCCTTCTGGTTAGCAAGCCAATGCATTATGCACTATACCACTAGGACTCCTGAATGACACACTAAATTTGTTAAAATTCCAGGGTAAGTAGAAAGAAAAAAAGAGGGAGACTGTTATATCCACTTTAATAATTTTTTATAATATATACATTCATACAAAGCTTAACACAGGATAATTCTCTCTTCCTAAGTATAAATACAATATCCAACCTTTTTGAGGCTCTGATGCTTGTATATCATCAGCTATGTCAAGTAGGACACCATTCCTCTTTAGCAAGATGGAGAAATCTAGAAGCAAAAGACAGGAAAAAAATTAGAAATGCAAATTGCTGTAGATCAAAAGAGACATGAGATGAAATTAGGTTTTTATCAGAGGAAACCAGCAGGCTGGTCACCAGACAAGGCCTCCCAAGGGCAGCAATGTGATTAGATTTCCAATTTCCAAGATAAACTTTTCAAGCGTTGTGGGTTCAGAACCCTGATTCTGTTAGAAATGGAAAAGATTCTTGAGGGTAGATTTATAAGTCATCAAATCCTGATGTACAAGCTAGAATGCTAACTTATTAATTTACTGTAAGTAATACAACTGTCATGTGAACTAAAACATTCACAGCACACACTGGGCCATTTAATTCTAAAGGCTCATCTGCACAGAAATCCAAATAGGCCGTGTGAAGTCAAAGCAAAGCAAGTTATCTGTCTACAATTAAGGCTGGCTAAATTTTCTAGCAAAAAGCAGTTAATATTTTAGATTTTTGTAGGTTGAATAGTTTCTTTCACTAGTTGTGACAGGCTTCAAACTGGTTCTTCCTAGTTCTACCATGACTGACAAAACAAAACTGTAAGGGATCTAACTATACAAAATGTAGATGAACTAGAACAATAACTAGAATAGGATAAGTTATGGGTCAACATCCTGCTAGAAATTTAGTCTCCTCCCTCTCAGAAAACAAAAACAGCATATGGATTACTTAGCAGTCAGTCTCTTGACTAACAGAGTCAGAAATATTGGTGCCCCATGCAAAGAAAGTATGCCACTTTGAATGTGTGCCACTATGTGTTAACTATGCCACTCTGTGTCATGCTCCATAGTGATGACAATAATCCAGTCTCCTGGATCACAGTCTCCTCAAAGTGTTCATTATGAAAACTGTTCCCAGAGCCCTGTTCCAAGACTTTGATCCATAATAATGTATGTATGTATGTATGTATGTATGTATGCATGCATGCATGCATGCAGTTATGTTCCATTCAAATTTTTAAAATTTGGTCTGTTCTGATTTTACCAGTTCAAAGAAATTCCAAGTCCTGGTCACAACTCTTCAATTCTGCTACTGCAGCATGAAAACTTTCATAGACAACATGGCAACAAACATGTATAGCTGTGTTCCAAAAAATCTTTAATAGACACTAGCCAGATCAAACTCATGTACCATAGTATACCAATCACAGAAATCATTTATCAGGGTTTGATTCCTCAATACAGTTGTGTCACATGAGAACACAAAAGTACTGGAAGAATTTTCAAGAAATTAAATCCTTAAATCACTGCATTCCTTTCCTGGGTGGTCCCAGATCAAACCCCTCCATTCATTTCCGTTATAACAATCATGTCCACTTAGCATAGTTCTAAGATATCTACTAATAGCTATCATTTTACTGGATAATATTAATCTATAATACCAACTCTAATTATATGAACTTAAACAAGTGACTAAACTTCTCCATTTCTGTTACAGGTTTAGTTTTTGTGCTTTAGCACTCAAAGAGTTTGTGAAAGATGAGTATTATTATTCATTTAAATGAAAGAATAGAAATAATTGTCTAGCATACAATGAGGGAGCTCTGGTGACTTAATGGCAAGACACTGAACTGCAATCACAAAAGCACACAGCTGAAGGCCACCAGTGGCTCCCTGAGAAAATGATGGACA
The DNA here is from genome assembly GCF_000299155.1 of Elephantulus edwardii. Classification (NCBI taxonomy): domain Eukaryota; kingdom Metazoa; phylum Chordata; class Mammalia; order Macroscelidea; family Macroscelididae; genus Elephantulus; species Elephantulus edwardii. Next base: position 13,413,844 of record NW_006399799.1, read on the forward strand.
ATCTCCTTCTAGGTGATTACTGCCTTTGAAAATGTGCTGGCAGGTCAACTATAGATTGGTTACAACTCAATGGAACACAGCAAAAGCATATAATGAGTACATCCCCACTCAATTAACCCTTTTAATAATGTTGTTGTTGTTAAGTGCTGCGGAGTTGAGTATGACTGATAGCAACCTTATGAACAACAGTCCTGAACCTTGTTCTATCCTGTGCCATTCTTGTCATCTCTGATATACCTGAATCCACTGCTGTTCATCACCATGTCAATCCATCTCATTGGGGTAGTCTGCTCTTGATCACTGATGAAGGCAGTCAGTTCTCTACTAACCTAAAGGTGGCAATTATCTTTGTTGTTGTTGTTGTTATATACCATCAAGTCGCTTGCGACTCACAGTGACCCAATGTACAAGAGCTCTAAACACCATTCTATCCTGTACCAACCTAGCCTTCTTTACATTATCAACAATTATAGTTCTATGTAGTTTACAGAACCCTGTAGTGTTTCCATCAGAAATAATTTCTCAAATGCCAACATTTAAAAACAACAACACACACAGTTGTTGTTATGTGCCATCGAGTGAGTCGCTTGCGACTCATAGCGACCCTATGTACAACAGCCCTACACTCCGCTCTGTCCTGTGCCAATCGCACTGTCTCTGACACTCCCATCCCGATTATCCCAGTCACTGAATCAATCCACTTCATAGAGGGCCTTCCCCTCCTGCACCGTCCCTCCACCCTCCAAAGCATGATGTCCTTCTCCAAGGACCGGTCTCTCCTCACAACATGTCCAAAGTATGTTAGACGAAGCCTCAGAATCCTTGCCTCCAAGGAGCCACCCGGTTTAACCTTTTCCAGGACAAATCTGTTTGTTTTCCTAGCAGTCCATGGTATTCTCAATACTCTTCTCCAGCACCACAGCTCAAAGGCATCAATTCTCCTTCTATCCTCTTTGGTCATTGTCCAACTCTCTGATGCATAACAGGTGATTGTGAAGACCATGGCCTGCATCAAACACACCTTAGTCTCCAGAGAGACACCACTGCTCTTCAGTACTTTGGAGAGGTCCCTAACAGCAGACTTTCCCATGGCAATGCACCTTTTAATTTCCTGGCTACTGGTGCCAAGACTGTTGACTGTGGAGCCAAGCAAACTAAAGCTGTGTACAATCTGTGCAGTAATGTGTTGCAAAATAAATTATCTAGAAGGCAGCAAAAGTACATTGTGAATGTGTATAAAACTGTACAGCCTTTACGGGATACACTTTATATGATTATTGGCTCTGTAGTGTTTCAAGTTATGTTCTCAGAAAGAGAAACAAAATGCCCAAGATTAAAGGAAAAATATACAAACCACGTGGATTTGACTCCATTAAAAACACAATCAGAAGAGTCCTGGCTCTGTGTCCCCTAGTGCCCAGCGGACCCTCCTGCAGCCCAGCGTCCGGCCAGCCGCCCGCAGTGGCCCCGAGACCACAGGGGAGCAGCCGTGGTGTCCTTGTCCTCCCCAGCTGTGAGGTCTGTCCGGGAGGGGATGCTGAGTACTTGCCGGTGGTTGGTCAGAGGGAACAAGGATCGAAAACACATTCTTTTCCGCAGCTGCAGCCAGGACAAGAGTGGCTGCCAACAGGGATCTGAGCAAGGCCCCCCGCCCCAGGGACACACCCTGTCATCTGTGTTGACGGCTGGGCAGCATCAGCAAAGTGCAGTCTCCTCTCATTCCTGTCTGGCACCGTGTCCCCTTGCTGTGTGGGTTAGCACGTGGGCACCTGTGGGCCGTGTCTGCGTGTCCCCTCGCTGTGCGGGTCAGCATGTGGGTGCCCGCGGGCCGTGTCCCTCATCCCCTCCTGCGTCATGCCGGCAGCAGCACAAAGTCGTTGACATCAACCATGGGCACGTAGAAGGAGGGCACCTCATTGACACACAGGGATTTGTGCCCTGCAGGGTCCAGCTCCTGCACCTTCAGCTGCCACTCCATCCTCTGGACGGCGTTGAGCGCAGCTGCCTCATGCTGCTGCCGCATCAGCAGACAGGTCTTCATGCGGTCATATTTGTCATCCACGTACTGCAGCCAGGAGATGAACTGTCTTGCATTGAAGCGATCTCGCAAGGACTTGTTCTCATCACCCTGGCTCTCCAGGGGTATGTTGTAGACCTCTGAGTCCAGCAGCATGGTGCAGGCGCTGAAGGGCACAGCCTGGTTTGCGATGGTCCTGGCTGCCCGGCAGTGCACACGCAGAATCTCCTGCTCACAGGACACGATCAGCTTTTCCCTGCTCAATGCTGTGCTGCAGGCGAAGCTTCCCCCTCACGGCCTCCTGCTGCTTGAACAGCTCCTTGAGGGGTTCTGCCAGAGATGGAGGGGGTGCAATCACTGGGATGTGCAGCTTGCTGAGGGGCTTGCCATCCAGGAGGTAGGAGCCGGTGTAGGTGACATACTCAGCATAGCACTGGGGCGCCTGCGGCGTGATGTAGCAGAGGATCTTGCGCTTCTCCTCGATCTTCTTGCGGATCTGCAGGTACTCGAAGTAGGGGTTGGTTGGCCCTATCGCTGTAGTAGGGCTCGATCGCGTCCAGCTTGATGGCGTCCACGATGGCAGCCAGCGTCTGCTGGATCATCTCGCGTGTCTGCTGTGTCGAAGTGTTCATCTGCTGCAGCTGCTGGCTGGAGCGCTGGAAGCGACGCTCGTGGGGGTGCTGGGCCTGGGCATCCTCATCCTCGGGGACCCGGCCCTTGGCCCTGGTGGCTGGGGCAGCAGGTGGGAGCTCCTTATTGGGGGGTGGCGTGCTCTGCTTACTCTGGTTGGCCAGCATGCCCTTCCCAATTTTGAACCATGCAGTGTTCCCTTGCTCTGTTCTGACGACTGCCTCCTGGTCCAAGTATAAGTTTCACATTAACATGATCAAGTGTTCTGGGATTCCCATTCTTCTCAGAGTCAGCCACAGTTTGTTATGATCCACACAGTCAAATACCTTTGCATAGTCAATGAAACACAGATAGACATTCCTCTGGTATTCTCTGCTTTCAGCTAAGATCCATCTTACATCAGCTACAATATCCCTAGTACCACGACCCCTTCTAAACCCAAAGCAAATCTGGACAAATTTATTTTCTGGCAATGAGTGAGTGAGGCACAAACCAGGAGCCTCTCTCTTATAGGATTCTACTCTCCCTGAAAACAGACACTATAATTTGCTTATATGGGATCCTCACTTTACTCAGGAATACCTACCAGAAGAAATAACTTAATCAGGTTTTTAAATTAAATGTTTAACAATTCCAAATTTTTTTACAACAGGATCTTGCAAAAAAATTCAACACACACAAAGTCCACATCCACTTCTCGTTGTTATGTGCCATCAAGTGGCCTGCGACTCACAGTGACCCTACATAACAGTTCTGACCCCTGCCCTATCCTGAGTCAATCTCATCACCTCAAAAAGATCTAATATCCTTTCTCCAGTCACTAAGTCAAACCATCTCATCTTGAGAATTCCTCTCCTGCACTGTCCACTGTCCCCCCACTCTTTCAAGCATGATGTCTTTCTCTCAGTATTGGTCCTCCTGGCAACATGCCCAAAGTAAGTAAGACAGAGCTTCAAAATCCTTGCCTCCAGGAAACAGCTTGGTCTCATCCTTTCCAGGACTGGCCTGTTTGTTATCCTGGCAGTCCATGGTATGTTCAACACTTCTCCAGCACCACAACTTAAAGGCATTGATTCTTCTTCTGTCATCTTTAGTCACTGTCCAGCTCTATGACAGATAGTAAGTAACAGCAAAGACCATGGATGGGATCAGGCACACCTTAGTCTTCAAACTGACATCACTGCTCTTCAGTACTCTAGAGAGTTCCCTGAGAGTAGACTTTCCCAACTACAATTCATCTTTTGACTCCTGACTGCTAGTGCCAAGATTGTGGAACCAAGCAAGCTGAAGTTGTTAACAATCTCAAATCTCTTCACTATCTATCATGACACTGTCAATAGGCCCAGTGGTGAGAATCCTTGTTTTCTTGATGTTGAGCTTCAAACCATATATTCCTTAACCTTCTGCAGCATACACATGTCATCCACACTATCGGCAAGCAGCGTTGCTGCATAACACAGGTTCTTGATGAGTCTTCCTCCAATCCTGATGTCACCATCCTCTTGAATGATCTATTCTGAGTATAGACTGAAAAGGCATGGAGAAAGGATGTATCCCTGAGGCACTCTTTTCTTGAGTTCTATAAGTTTTGCATGAGCACAATTAAGTGTTCTGGGATTCCCATTCTCCTCAAGGTTAGCCACAATTAGTCGTGATCCACACAGTCAATGAAACACAGACAGACATTCCTCTGGTACCCTCTGCTTTTTTGGCCAAGATCCATTTAATATTGGCTATGATGTCCTTAGTGCTACGGTCTCTTCTAAACCCACCTGACACATCTGGCAGTTCTCTGCTGATGTACTGTTTCAATCATTTATGGATAATCTTCAGCAGGATCCTGCTTGCTTATGATATTAGTTTTTAATATTAGTTATTAGTATTGTTTGATAATTCCATACTCTGTTGGGTACACCTATTTTTGGAATGGGAATAAATACAGATCTCTTTCAATCAGTTGACCAGGTAGTTGTCCTACAGATTTCTAGGCATAACCTGGTGAGCATGTTCAGGACAGCATCTGTTTGCTAAAATATGTCACTTGGTAATCCATCAATTCCATCTGGGACCTTGTTTTTTTTTGCCAATTCCTTCAGAGCAGCTTGAACTTACTCCTTCAACACTGCTGCCTCTTGACCATATGTTGTTTCAGGAAATTCCTGTGTGTCAGCCAATTCATTTTGGTACAGTGACTCTGTGTACTCCCTCCATCTTCTTTTGATGCATCCTGGGTCATTCAACACTCTGGCCATAGCACCCTTAAGTATTGCAACTCGAGGCTTGAATTTGTTCAGTTCCTTCAGCTTAAGAAATGCTGAGTGAGTTAGGCCCTTTTGATTTTCTGACTCTAACTCTCTGCACATTTCATTATAATACTTTGCTTTGCTTTGTCTTCCTGAGCTGCCCTTGGGAATCTTCTGTTCAGCTCCTTAACTTCTTGATTTCTTCCCCTTGCTTTGGCTTCTTGGTGTTCTAGCACAATATTCAGAGTCTCTACTCATATTCACCTTGGTCTTTTCTTCCTCGTCTGTCTTTGTAATCTTCATATATAATAGTCTTAGTATCATCCCACAGCTCATCTGGTCTTCACTCATTAATATTAAAAGCCTCAAACCTGTTACTGAGATACTCTTTATATTCTGCTGGAATAGTCTCAAGGTTAAACTTTGGTTCCTGTGGATTAGATTAGTTTTTGGTTTTGTTTTTTTTTTTTGCTTCAGTTTGAACTTGCATTTGACTAGTTGATGATCTGTTCCACAAGCAGCAGCTCCCTCATTTTCACATCTGATACAGAGCTTCTCCAGCGATTTACACACACACACACACACACACACACACACACACACA
>NW_006399799.1:13420107-13425990 GCF_000299155.1 Elephantulus edwardii
GCAGCCTAAATACCCCTGGAAAAGAGCCCCCAGGAGAAACAAGCTCGACCACTATGCCATCATCAAATTTCCCCTGACCACTGAGTCAGCTATGAAGAAGATAGAAGATAACAACACACTTGTGTTCATTGTGGATGTCAAGGCCAATAAGCACCAAATTAAACAAGCTATAAAGAAGCTCTATGACACTGACGTGATAAGGTCAACACTTTGATTAGGCCTGAAGGAGAGAAAAAGGCCTTTGTTCGACTTGCTCCTGACTATGATGCTTTGGATGTTGCCAACAAAATTGGGATCATCTAAACTGAGTCCAGTGGGCTAATTCTAAATATAAATTTTTCACACACACACACACACACACACACACACAGAGAAAAAAAAATGGTCTTTTTAACTGTGAGTATGACTCCATTATTCCTCACTTTTTCATTTCCAGCACAGTAGATCGTTTGATTATCTGATTAAAAATGTCCCATGCCAACCATTTCATTAACATCTTTTTGTTGTTGCTATGTACCATCAAGATGCCTGCGACTCACAGCGACCCTATGTACAACAGTTCTGAACCCTGCTCTATCTAATGTCTCTAACACACCAACCCCCTATTAGCCCAGTCACTGACAGAATCAATCCATCTCATTAAGGGTCTTCCACTTTTGTGCTGTCCCTCGACCCTCCCAAGCATAATGTTCTTCTCCAAGGACTGGTTCCTCCTGCAAAATGCCCCAAATATGTCAGATGGAGCTTCAGAATTCTTGTCTCCAAGGAGCAGCCTGGTTTCACCCTTCCTAAGACTGACCTGTTTTTTCTCCTGGCAGTCCGTGGTATATTCAATATTCTTCTCCAGCACCACAACTCAAAGGCTTGTATGTCAATATTTATGTGTTCCATTTCTTCCTTAACAATTTTCAATTGTCCTACATTCATACTTCTCACATTACACATTCCAATCAGTAGTGTCTGCAACTGTTCCTCCCGCTTTGTGATTCCCAGTAAGAAGGTTCTGCCTCTGGTGCCATTATCTGTGAGTCTACTCTAAGTGCTCTACTGTCCATAGGGTTTTCTGAGGCCTATCACTTCTGGAAGAGATGGCCAATTATTCTCCCTAGTCTGTCTTAATTTGCATGCTTGACTCTAGAGCAGTATTTGACAGATAAATATTTTGTCCAAAAGAGCAGATTATAAGACCTTTTCCAATATTCAGATAATGGATCAGGCTTTGGTCCCGCTTGCCAACCCCTTAGGTGCATTTGTCTTATTTCCATTCCCTGCTCTGCTAGCATCCCGCTCAGTTCCCTTTCCTTGCACCTCCAGCACCTCCTACCCCAACCCCTAGCCAATTCTTGTTTGATGGGTCAGGCCTCTACCCATCTCTGTCCACCCACGTCCTCTCCACTCCCCTATGAAAACACTAAAGTGTAAACAATGAACATGGTTCTCTTTCTGTGACAGAAATTCAAGTGAAAAAGGTACCATATGATGTATAATCGTTTGTCAATGTATTGTTCCAGTCGGTTTTAAATAATCATCAGCAGGATTTTCCTTCCATGTGATATTAGTGATATTGTTTGATGATTTCTACATCCTGTTGGATCACCTTGTTTGGGAATGAGAATAAATATGGATCTCTTTCAGTCAGTTGGCAAGGTAGTTGTCCTCCAGATTTTTTGGCACAATCTGGTGAGCACACCCAGGGAGCATCTGTTCGTGGAAATACGTCAATTGGTATTCCATCAATTCCTGGGGCTTTATTTTTTTGCTAAGTCCTTCAGAGCACCCTGATCTTCATTCTTCACTACCATTGCCTCTTGAGCATATGTTGTTTCTTGAAATTCTTCTGTGTCAGCCAATTCTTTTTGGTACAGTTATCTGTATATTCCTTCCACCTTCTTTTAATGATTCCTGGATCTTTCAATATTCTGTCCATAGCATCACTCTTGGCACCAGCAGTCAGGAAATCAAAACACAAATTGCACTGGAAAAATCTGCTGTCAGGGACCTCTCCAGAGTAAAGAGAAGCAACGATACCTGTCTAGAGACTGAGATGCACAGTCATGAGACTAAGGATCCAGGCCATGGTCTTCACAATTACTTGCTATCCATCAGAGAGCTGGACAATGACTAACGATGGCAGAAGAAGATTGATGTCTTTGACTTGTTGTGCTTGAGAGGAGTCTTGAACATACATATACCATGGACCGCCAAGAAAACAAATTAAATCAGTGTTGGAGAAGGTAAAACCAAGTTTCTCCTTGGAGATTAGGATTTTGAAGCTTCATTTCACATACTCTGGGCAGTGGCCAGGAGGGACTAGTCCTTGGAGAAGGACTTGGAAGTGTGAAAGGACAACGCAGGAGAGGAAGATACCCTAGATGAGATGGATTGATAGAATAACTGGGGCAGTGGGGGTAGGTGTGTTGGAGTCAGTAAGACTGGCTCAGGACAGAGCAGGCTTCACAGCTGTTGTATACAGTGTTGCTAGGAGCTGCAGGCAACTTGATTGCAGATAACAAAAACAACAACATGATGTATAACAGTGACCATTCTAAGATGGAACATTATAACTGGCCTAGCTTAAAATGCAGTAAGTAAGAGATTAAGACCAATATTCTACCATGAGAAAAAAAAGTAAATAATGACGTTTATCTGATATGAGACAAAATTACCCAAATCAGAAAGTTCTCCATTTAGAAATGGAAATATTCCTGAACATGCAAAAGTCTACAAAAATAGAAAATAATAATTCATGTTGTTGTTATATGCCATTGAATCACCTGTGACTCATAGCAACACTACATACAACAGCTCTGAAGCCTGCCCTATTCAGAGCCAGTCTCACTGATTCCAACACACCGACCCCCATTGCCCTAGTTACTGGATCAATCCATCTCATCTGGGGTCTTCTTCTCCTGTGCTATCCATCCACCCTTCCAAGCAAGATATCATTCTCCAAGGATTGGTCCCTTCTGGCCACATGCCCAAAGTATGTGAGATGGAGCTTCAAAATCCTAGCCTCCAAGGAGAGACTAGGTTTCACCCTCTCCAAAACAGACCTATTTGTTTTCTTGGAGGTCCATGGTATGTTCAAAACTCTTCTCTAGCACCACAACTCAAAGGCATCAATTCTTCTGTCATCCTTTGTCACTGTTCAACTCTCTGAAGTATAACAAGTAATTACGAAGATCATCGCCTGGATTAGGTGCACGTTAGTCTCTAGACTGACATCATTATTTTCAGTACCCCGGAAAAGTCCCTGACAGCAGATTAAAGGACAGTGGTCAGACATTTAATTTCACTTAATCCAACTGATCTAAACACCTCTAACTACAAATCCATATATACTTATTAAACATGTCTTAGCAGAATATTGAAATCAGGAGGCAGAGAAACATTAAAAAAAAATCAATGTGTAATTAAAGAGGGGTAGAACCACCATTTGGTTGAGACATTTCATATTGTAAAAGAAGCTTGGAAGCAGGAGTGATATCCACTTCCATAAACAGCTTGACTCCAGAAACTCTATGAACCTAGAGAAAGGATGAAAGTCATGCAAGTGTCGAGGACTTTCATTCATAGGGTCGCTATGAGTCACCTATGACTGGACGGCACTTAACAACAGAGAGAGACCAGTTGGCCTAGAGGACCGAAAGTGATGCTACCAAGCCAAAGGTGGGTGACTCTAATCCACAGCCCTCAGGCCTGTTTTTCATTATTTTTGGTCAAACATTCTTCTAGGTCGTATAACCCTGGTGTGTCTACTTGCAGTACAGAGATAACCTGTGGTTGCTGTGAAACTGAATACTGTGACACTGATGTGTCAAATGCAATAAATGGTTACCCATGGTGAATGGTGTTGGGTGGAACTCCTGATTAAAACAAACTTGGAAGCAGGAGTCACATCCATTTCCGTAGTAGTTTGCCTCCGGAAACCTATGAACCTGAAGAAAGGATGAAAGTCACACAAGTGTTGAGGACTTTCATTCACAGGGTTGCTATGAGTCGCCTACGACTCGATGGCACTTAACAACATAAGAGCAATGTAATAATTTACCATGGCAAGAGAAATGAACCAACCTTACACTATGTTCTGTGCTAGGTACTTTCAAACAACTTTTTACCAAATTATAATAAAACAAAAAAGCTCAACATTGCTTTTGAATTGGAACCTACTCATAGCTGACCTTCTAGCAGGTTTTTGGAGGTTGCAAATTGCACAGTAAGAGCCTGTCTTTCTCCTGTGGAGCAGCCAGTGCATTTGAACCTCCAGAGATGTGCCACCTTTAGGTTAGAAGCATAACTCTCTATCCCTAAGCCATTAGGGCTAATAATTATTTTATCTTTTTTAAGAAAACTTTGGCATTGTTTTATTTTTTTATATATACTGGTTTATTTGCAAAGTTCATGTACATTGTTTTTCACACAAGATCTTTCCCATTTTCTTCACCCTTCCTCCATCAAATTATGTGACCTACGATTGATTAACTGCCTCCAACCTCACCCCTCTGCTCCCGTCTCCATCCCTCCCACTCCCTTAGATCTTTATACCCATTCTATAATAATGATCTTATACAGTATTAGTCCTTACGGGACTGAGTTAGTTCACTTAGCATAATGCTCTCCAGTCCCTCCCAAGTTAGGTAGTAATTTACAAAAATTACTGCTCCTGCATAATAGTCCATCATGTGAATGTACCATAATTTCTCAATCTATTTGATTGTGGTTGGAAATATGGGCTATTTCCATATTCTTGGGATAATGAATAACACTGTTAGGAACATTGGTGTACAAGTCTCCGTTTGTGCCTCAGTTCTCATTCTCTCAGGTTATATACCAAGCAGTGGAAAAGATTGGTCATAAGGAATTTCGATCTTCAACTTTTTGAGGAAGTGCTAAACTGCCTTCCAGAGTGGTTATATCATTTTACAATCCCACCAACAATGTATAAGAGTTCCTCTCTCTCCACATCCTCTCCAATATTTATTATGTGCTATCCTGTTCAACTTTGCCACTGTGACTGAAGTGAGATAGTATCTCATTCTGATTTTGATTTGCATCTCTCTTATTGCCAGTGATTTTGAGCATATCTTCATGTGTCTGTTGGCCATCCAAATATCTTCCCCTCTGAAAATTCTTTCCATGTCTTTTGTAGGGCTAATAATTACAATTACAAAGTATTATCTACATACCAAGACACACACATGCCATAATTATAATGTTCAATAAAATTTCACATATAATTAATCAAGATTAAAAGATCTTATTAACATCCAAGCAGTACCCTGTATATCAGCTCCCAGTACACTCCTGACTTCTAGCATCAAGATTAGTTTTGCCCATTCTGATGTTTGTTGGTGTTATATGTGCTGTCGAGTTGACTCCGACTCATAGTGACCCTATGTACAACAGTTCTGAACCCTGCTCTATCTAGAGCCAATTTCATTGTCTCTAACACACCTACCCCCATTATGCCAGTCACTGAATCAATCCATCTCGTTCAGGGTCTTCCTCTCTTGTGCTGTCCCTCAACCCTTCCAAGCATGATGTCCTTCTCCAATGACTGGTCCCTCCTTGAAATATACCCTAAGTATGTCAGACAGATAGGAATCAGATCAATTACATCTGTGGAAGGAACAGCTGGAGCAGCTCAATATCAGCTGTGAAAACTAGGCCGGAGGCTGACTGTGGAACAGACCACCAATTATTCATATGCAAGTTCAAGCGGAAGCTGAGGAAAATTAAACCAAATCCACAGGAGCCAAAATATGACTTTGATTTCATCCCACCTGAACTTCAGAATCATCTCAGGAACAGGTTTGAGGCCTTGAACACTGATGAGCGAAGACCAGATGAGTTGTGGGAGGATGTCAAGGGTATCATCCAGGA
>NW_006399799.1:13427975-13446917 GCF_000299155.1 Elephantulus edwardii
CGCAGGATAGAGCAGGGTTTAGGGCTGTTGTGCATAGGGTCGCTATGAGTCGCAAACGACTCGACGGCACATAACAACAACAACAACATGTCAGACAGAGCTTCAAAATCCTTGCCTCCAAGGAGCAGCTTGGTTTTACCCTCTCCAGGGCAGATCTGTTTGTTCTCTTACCAGTCCATGGTATATTCAACACTCTTCTCCAGTACCAGAACTCAAACGTATTTCGTTTTCTTCTATCATGCTTAGTCACTGTTCAGCTCTCTGATGCATATCAAGTAACTGTGAAGACCATGGCCTGGAAAAGGTGTACTTTAGTCTCTAGTTTGACATCATGGCTTTTCAGTCCTCTGGAGAAGTCCTTGACAGCAAATTTTCCCAATGCAATTAATGTTTATATTTCCTGACTCCTGGTACCAAGAATGCTGATTGTGGAGCCAAGCAACTTGAATCTAATAACAGTCGCAATCTCTTCTCTATCATGATGCTGCTAATTGGTCCAGGGGTAAGAATCTTTGTTTTCTTGATGTTGAGCTTCAATCCATACTGGAGGCTGCAGTCCATGACCTGCTGCAGCAAATGCCTCAAGTCACCCTCAGTTTTGGCAAGCAAGTTTGTGTCACCTGTGTAACACAGGTTGTTGATGAATCTTCTTCCAATCTTGATGCCACATCCCTCCTCATAGAGCTCTGCCTCTTGGATGAGCTTTTCCACATATTGATTGAAAAGGTATGGAGATAGGATGCATCCCAAATCAATGTCAGAGGAGACTCTGAATACTGCACTAGAGTACCAAGAAGCCAAAATAAAGGGAAGAAATCAAGAAGTTAAAGGCTAAACAGAAGATTTCAAAGGGCAGATGGGAAGACAAAGACAAATGAAATGTGCAAAGATCTGGAGTTGGAGTATCAAAAGGGACAAATTTACTCAGCATTTCTTAAGCTGAAGGAACTGAAGAATAAATTCATGCCGCAAGCTGCAAGTTAAGGATGCTGTGGACAGAATGTTGAATGACTCAGGAAGCATCAAAAGAATATGGAAGGAGTGCACAGGGTCACTACACCGAAAAAGAGTTGGCTGACACAGAATAATCTCATAAAAGAACATATGATCAAGAGTCTATGGTGATGGAGAAAGTTCAAGGTGCTCTGAAGGAAACAAAGCCCCAGGAATTCATAGTATACCAACTGATATATTTCAACAAACAGATGCTACCCTGGAGGTGCTCACCAGGTTGTGCCAAGAAATCTGGAGAATAATCATCTAGCCAACTGACTGGAAGAGATTCTGAAGTTTACAGTCCATTTTTATGTTCACTTCTCTCCACTCAACATTTTATTTATGAGATTCATTCATGACATTCCTGTTAGACACTATTTGTTACATGATTTAAAGTATCCAACAATTCTGGCTTTATTATTCCCATTTAGATTTCTACAAGAAAATGCTGAAGTTTTGGTGTTGTGTTTGTTTTTTGTTTTTTTTTTTAAGTAAAAAGAGGTTAATTAAGCACCCAAGGTAATACAACTACTAAACTACTTAGATTATATGATTTCAAAGTTCATGTTCTCTTTAGTTCCATTATTCCTACCCAAAATACTCATTGCCATACAGTGTGAACCAATTCACAGCAGATACTTCATTGGGTATCTGAGGCTGTAAGTCACACAGAAAGAGATGGTCCTTCTTTCTCCAGTAGGGTTGCAGGTGGATTTGAACCACAGGGGAGATGTATTCTTTGGGTTAGCAGCACAACACCCTGTGAATCAGGCCACCAGAGCTGACTATGTTAGGGCACAGGCATTAATTATGCCTTCCTTGCCTGCTGTTGTGTTGTAAGGTACTGTTGTGGATTTAAAGATTTAAATATATACATTGTTACAATAATAAGTATTTCTAGAAATCTCGTATTATTTCAAAATTATGCACTAAGAACAGCTTTTAAGAAAAATTCCCCCTCAAAGGAGAGGCTTTGATATATTTGAACACATGGTAAATGCAATGTTTGCTCTTGATATTGTAAGCAAACATCTGGTCATTGCCTATATTTTCTCTATACTGTATGTGTGATTAAAGAACCTATCAAAGAAGCAATTTGCAAACTTCCTGAAAGAGATGTAACTGGTGGAAAAACTGTCAATAAGATACGAAAATATTTTTGAGGATGCATAGTGTTACATAGAATAAAACAGATAAATGTACAGATGGAAATCAGTACAAGACAGAAAAAAAATATGAGGCAGGATATGGGTAGGAAACTCTGTCAAAGCCGTTTTGGATGCCAGTATCCTTACAGTGTAAACATCATTTACTATTAGAAGTTGGTCCTAAAGTCTGGCTCTGATTCCACCAGTGAAGTGATAAAGAATAGGAGAACTGCTTAAAATGTACCCTTTTAGACAAATATGCAAAAAATGAGAAATTATTTTTAAAAGCAAAAAAGTTAGGAATAAACTGCTAAAAACTTACAGAATACAAGACTCAATGTCATAGTCTGATTTATTGATGATATTTTACACCCATGAATGACATTTATTTCATTAAGGGCATTAAGATTTTAGACTTTTATATAAATTTCTAATATTTGTACAACTTGCAAACATACAAGTCTACTAAATTCTAATACTAATCATAATCCTGATAAAGTCCTTTTCACGTGTACACAGACAGACAGAGAGGGAAAGTGAGAGAGTAAGTGAATAAGGATCTAGGTCATCATGAAATTAAGCTCAACAAATTAAATTTTTAAAGAAGAGTAGTTCATTTTAGAATAATTTCCAACTAAAGACATTACTTTTAAAATAAAATTTTAATGTGTAATGGAACAAACCTGTAGCTCTCTAGAGCATTAAGTATCCAAGAATTACTTATTTCCCCACAGTTCCCTTGAGAGAAGAGTTGAATTCATGTTGCCATCTGCAGACAGAAGCCACTTAATAAAAGCTATTCATGGTGACAAGATGAAAATCTGAGGTCAGATTCAAATGGCTTTGGGGACCAATAAGAGACCATTAACCCATTTGCCATTTATCAGTTCAGATACTGCCCAAGAAGACCTTAGAAAGATGTCTATGCAACACGGTATCAGAGATCTCAAGATCAACTTTATCCTATTAGAGTCTAAAAGAAAACTCCTTAGGCATGAAATAGATTAAACCCTCAGTTACTTAGGCTATCAAGACAGAAATATAAATAATTTGGCTTCCTTGACAGAGTAGCAGTTCTATACTATCCAGTAAATCCCCCAGAGTCTCAGCTTATCTTAAGAGTTAATGAATTATGAATTTTACCATGATCTGCACTATTACAGATAATAACAAACAACAAACTCGGGCAGCCACAATTTCCTTTATACCAAAAAGAGAACCAGATCTGGCCTGGTTTATTCTGTCTCTGAGTAGTCATTTCTTTAGGGCTTTAATGTCCTTACCTGAAATTCAAGAGGCTAGTATTAAATCTTTTTTTTATAGTGCTAATCACAGATTTATTTCCAACTCGCAGCAAAAATCTATTTGCTTATCATCTACAAGTGTCTGAATTTATGCTTTTTAGAAAAATCCTATTATCGAAATAGAAGGACTTATTAAATGATAGCAGTTGTCTTCCTGAAAGTAACTCATATTATTGCCTGACATTCATTTCTGGTTGAGAAACTCTGAGTCTCTTTCCTCATAGTAACAGTAACTTTCACAGTGGAGCCACAGAGACTACAAGCTTCTTGTGAACTGTGTCTGTTGTGAATCTAAAACAACAATTTTGGGAAGAGATTTCTCCAGAAAACTGACTTGGAAAAAAGTCAACAATAACTTCTTGAGTGTTGTTGAGGCATGTTATTGTTGTTATGCACCATCAAGTAGACATACATTATTTAAAAAATAATTTGAAGATAAGGTAAAAAGAATATATAATTTGCATCCAAAACAGTTCAAGCAGAACACAGTGGTACTATTTGCTAAGTAAGGGCCCTTCTTTATTTACTAGGAACCTTTTTCATGCTAACTCCTGAAAATAACTTCTGTTTAAGTAAGTCAGAAAACTTTTGCAAATAACCAAAGAACCAGCAAGGGCCAAAAAGGATGAAAACGAAAAAGAATATATGTCCAACTTCACTTCACAAAGTTTCCAATCACTTAACCTTCTTAGCCTGATGTTTCTGCTTTGTTATGAATTTCAGAAATTCTGCTTTTAGAACACCAGATGCTTTCCTTAACTTTCTCAGCTTCTAATCCATTAATTCATCCCTTAATTAAAACTACTTTTATTTTTCTTCACTTTAAATCTCTGTGGTTCACTGAAACAGGCAGACTTTATTTAAAAGAATAATTTATGTTAGCAAACTATGGACTGGAGCATGTTAGAGATCATGAGGAGGAAAAGGATGGGCAAAGTTCACATCTGCTGTTCACAGAGTCGCTGTCATAGTTGACTTCTGACTTGATGGCATCTAACCACAGTTCAGAGAACTATAGTTTATATAATCAAATCACTGATAGGTGTGCAACCTGTTCAGATTAGCATAGAAAAGTAATTTAAAAGATTTTCTTTTCCTATTGCTGTACAGAGGTAACTCATGGTTGCTGTGATGCTAAACATTGTGACACTAATGTGCCAAATATGATAATGGTTACCCATGGTGGACAGTGTTTGGTGAAGCTTCCCAATTAAAACAAGCCTGGAAGCCGGAATGGCATCCACTTCCGAAATGACTTGCCTCCAGAAACTCTATGCTCAGGCCTTTCGTTCATAGGGTCATTATGAGTCATCTACAACTCGATGGCACCTAACGATGACGACGAAATATTTCATTTTTTATACTAAGTTTTCAAAATATGCTTTGCATTTTATATTTGGTGCGTATCATAATACAGGTGCTAACTTTTCATCAGAAATATTTTATGTGTATTTCAATTTCCTAAAACTTACACTTGAAAAAGAAGACTCAGTTACTCAAATTGTTCCAAACCTACTTATAAATGTCCCAGTATTTCATTTGAGGATTAGCAGGGAGTTTTTTATTTTCAAATGCACTTAAAATTAAACAAAATAAAAATTTCAGTTCTTTGGTCACACTAGCTAAATGGCTATCATGTTAGACAACCTAGTCCTAGAGAAAATTAATCACAAAACTAAACATTTATTAAATACTTTAAAACTGGAATATATGAAGAAGAATGTGTCAGCAGGCCTGGCGGAAGACTCATCAATAACCTGTATTATGCAGATGACACAATGTTGCATACAGAAAGTGAAGAAGTCTTGAAGCAATTACTGCAAAATATCAAAGACTAGTCTTCAATGTGGATTATATCTCAACATCAAGAAAACAAAAATCCTCACCACCAATAGGCATCATCTTGACAGATGGAGAAAAGACTGAAGTTGTCAATTATTTCATCTTACTTAAATCCACAATCAACATTTAGGGTAGCAATAGTAAAAAAATAAAAAGATGTGCTACACCGGAAAAATCTGCTTTCAAGCACCTCTTCAAAGTGCTAAAAAGCAATGTTGTCAGTTTTAAGATGAAGGTGCCCCGATCCAAGCCACAGCTTTTTTCAACTACTTGCTACACATCTGAAAGTTGAAGAACGAATATGGATGGCAGAAGAAGAACTGATGCCTTTGAATCGTGGCATTGGAAAAGTGTGCTGAATATCTTGTGGACTGCCAACAGAACAAATGAGTCTGTCTTCAAGGAAGTTCAACAAGGGTATGCTCTTTAGAAAAAAGGATGGTGAAACTTCATCTCACATTCTCTGGGCATGTTGTTAGGAGGGACTTGGAAAAAGACATCATTCTGGGAAAGTTGAAGGAGTCCAAGAGAGAAAGACCCTCAACAAGATGGGCTGACATGGTGACTGTGGTTGACTATAACAATAGGTTCGGGCCTGGAAGAGATGATGAGGATGGTGCAGGATAGGGCAAGGTTCAGATCTGCTGTTCATAGGATCACTATGAGTTGTAAGAGATTTGATGGCACATAACAATGGCATGTGTGCCAAGCACTGCCCCAATCATATTAAGTTGTTCAATTCTTACAACAGCTTTCTATAAGGAAATATTACAACCTTGCTTACAGAAAAGGACAATGACTTGAAGCATTTACTGAAAATTTAAAAAAAAACACCACACCTTAGTCTTCAGTATGGATTATATTTCAACATAAAGAAAACAAAAATCCTCAAAACTAGACCAAATAAGCAACTTCATAACAAACAGATAAAACACTGAAGTTGTAATTTAACTTGGATCCATAATCAAAGCCTATGTGAAGTAGGAGTCAAGAAATGAAACAATCTACTGCACTGGGAAAATGTACTGCAAAAGACTTCTTTTAAAGCACAAAGGAGCAAAATTGTCACTTTAAAAATTAAGGTATGCCTAAACCCAAATCATGGTATTTTAAAAAGCCTCATATGACTGTGAATGTTGGGAAATGAAGAGACAAATGAGGAAATTAAATCTGTGAACTGTACTGTAGCATAAGAACATTAAATATATCACAGACTTCCAAAAGAACAAACAAATTTGTCTTGGAAGAAGTGCAGCCACAGCGCTCCTTAGAAGCAAAACTGTCAGACTTCATCTCAAATACTCTGGTGCAAGAGGGCCCAGACCTTAGAAAAGGACTGAACCCAGATTTGTATGAGTGGAAACCTACTTGAAAGCATCTAACAAAAACAAAGGCATCTACAGAAAAGACAATGGAATAATCCATACTTTAACAAGTGAGTTAAAGTTAGTTAAAAATGAAAGTATAAGATCACAGACTGCAGAGATCTAAAGAAACCAGGTGTGTAAAACTCAGCTGACACAAACAATTAACTCAATATCTGACTCAATATCTGAAATTTATTTGCAATTTTTGCCTTGAAGTTAATTATAAACCTCTTACAGAAAGCTCTAAGAAATCATAAGAGAAATTTCAATACAGTTGGATGAGTAGAAAGACAGACATGTGGTATGACAATGGTAAAATATAGGTAGTGGATGTAAGATTGATTATTGCAAAACTTTTTCGGTTTTGTTGTAAGTTTAAAATTTTTTATACTAACCAAAAAACCAAACTTACTTTAAAATATTTCAATACAGCTACAGTCTCAAAGCTCAACATTGAGCTATCGTGAAAAGATGGGTAATCTGGAGCAAAGAGACTAGAGGAAAAAGTAAACATTTATTGTTGGTTAGGGATTTTATATGTAACAACCATTTAATCTATACAAATCTGAGAGGTATGTGTTATTATTTTACATCATTAGTTCTTGTGGCCTTGTGGTAAGAAGCTGCAATGCAATCCTGAAGGCAGGCAGTTCAAATCCACCAGCTGCTCTGCAGAAGGAAGGGCAATCTCCTCCCAAGCAAATAAATGCCTCTGAAAATCCACCAGATGGTCAGGTATGTGTCAGTTCCAACTTGATGGTAAACATACGGAGCTCTCGTGGCCTAGTAGCAAGAAGCTGTGCTGCAATTCCAACTTGATGGTAAACACCAACAACAGGTGGTACCTAGGGAGCCCTGGTGGCTTAGTGGTAAGGAACAGCACTGTCAACCCAAAGGGACACAGTTCAAGTTCACCAACTGCTGCTTGGAGAAAGACAAGTAATCTTCCATGTGATTTCCTGCTTCTGAAATCTCATTGGAAGGTCAACTATGTGTTGATTCCAACTTGACAGCACACAACAAGCGGCAGTAGCTATTCAATTTGTATGCTGAGGAAATAATTTGAGAAGCTCACCTATATGAAGAAGAAAGTGTCAGGACTGAAAGAAGACTCAATAACCTGCATTATGAAAAAGACACAATCAACCTTGCTTGCTGAAAAAAGACTTGAAACATGCTGTAGAAGATCAAAGACTACAGTCTTTGATGAGTTACATCTCAGTATCAAGAAAACAAAAATCCTCACGTCTGGAGAAGAGGCAGCAACATGACAAATGGAGAAAAGACTGAAGTTGTTAATGATTTCATTTTACTTGGATCCACAATCAACACTCAGAGCAATAGCAGTTAAATCAAAGCATGTGTTGCACTAAGAAAATCTTTCAACAGGGGCCTCATCAAAGTGATAAAAAGTAGAGATATTAGTTTGAAGACTAAGGTGTACCTGACCCAAGCCAGGATTTTTCAATTGCTTCTTATGCATCTGAAAGTTAGACAATAAAAAGGAATAGTAGGAGAAGAATCAAAGTCTTTGAGTTGTGGGGTGGGAGAAGAGTACTGACAGAAAAACAAATACGTCTTGGAGGAAATGCAACCAAGGTGTTCCTTAGAGGCAAGGTTAGTGAAAATCTGTCTCTCATACTTTGGAAATATTTTCAGGAGGGATGAGTCTTTGGAAAAAGAAATCATGCTGAGAAAGTTGGAGGGTTCAGAGAAACAGAGAAAGACCCTCAACAAGATGGACACACACAGTAATTGCAACAATGGATTAGAACTTATCAGAGATGGTGTGGATGGTACAGGATAAGGCAAGGTTCAGATGGGCTCAAGTGTTTCAGAGTTTTCTGGAGGCACAGGACAGAACAGGGTTCAGATCTGTTGTTCATAAAGTTGCTTTGAGTTCTACTGGGCTCAACAGCACCTAACAACAACAACTGACTTAAAATAAAAGACACTGAGTCTGATTCTCCAACTGAGTGTCTGGCAAGATATCCAAACAGAGAACCTATGTTGTTGTTGTTGTGTTGTTATGTGCTGTCAAGTCGACTCCAACTCATACTGACCCTATGTACAACAGCTCTGAATCCTGCTCTCCCCTGAGCCAATTTAACCATCTCTGACACACCTACTCCCATTACCACAGTCACTGAGTCAGTCCATCTCATCCAGAGTCTTGCTCTTTTGAGCTTTCCCTTGACATTTCCAAGCATGATGTCCCTCTCCAATGACTGGTCCCTCCTTGAAACATACCCAATGTCAGACAGCTTTAAAATCCTTGCCTCCAAGGAGCTGCCAAATTTCACCCTCTGCAGAAGGGACCTGTTAGCAGTCCATGGTATGTTCAACACTCTTCTCCAGCACCACAACTCAGAGGCATCAATTCTTCTATCATCCTTAGTCACTGTCCAGCTCTCTAACGCATCACAAGTAATTGTGAAGACCATGGCCTGGAAGAGGCACACCTTAGTCTCTAGACTGACATCAATGCTCTTCAGTCCTCTGGAGAGGTCCTGGACAGCAGATTTTCCCAGTGCAATTCATCTTTCAGTATCCTGGCTGCTAGTACCAGGAATGTTCATTTTGAAGCCAAATAAGAGAAGCTATATCTATGTTTTTTTATGATATTTTTTTGATAAATTTACAAATGTCTGAGTAAATTCTGAAATAGAGATTTATGAACATAAACGTCTTAAACTTTCTGATTTATTTCTTTTTCTTTATAAGGGCAGACTCGTAAAAGGGTAAAAAAGTACTTCCTAAAAATCCTAAATCGGATTGTAATTACATCTCCTAAATTACCTAAGACTCATAAAAAACAGATGAAACAAAGTCATCAGCTTACATTTAATATTCAGTTCTTCAGAGCAATTCCAAGTGTGTTATTTAATTTGATTTCTCAAAATACCCAGTGACAGTTCAATAGGATTTTTATTTCATCAATGAACAAATTTCAAGAAGAGTTTGTTAGAGAATTAGTAGGTAGTGGAATTGAGACTTGAAACAATATCGGTCATGCAGTTTTCAATGTACTATATTCCTTGCACAGGTTTTTTAGTGGTCTTAAACTGGGTTCTCTCTACTCCTATTGACCCTACGTGTGACTACTAGAGTTAACTTTCTATAATATAAATTCGCTCATTTTGTTCTTCTTCATAAAATCTTTTATTGACTCCAAAAAAAGGCTACAGGATAAAATCTATCCATGTCCTTGACACAGTACACAGGTTCTTTGAAATACCATTCTTTGACAATTTTGCCCCATCTATAAAGATGTACAATCATTCTCCTAAATTACCCACAATTATACAATTCATCTGCACTGAAGTTTTCTTCTTTCCCCCAATCAGTATGCCAACTTCAAAATTTAACTCAGAATCAATTAATCTCTTTTTCTTCGGCCTCCCTAGTTCTCTTCTCCAAATACTCGATTCCTCTTTTATAATACATGTTTATCTGGCTAATAGAGTAATTAAGCAACATATTACAAATATTTATCTTTTTTCTTAAATGATGATAAAGCTCTACAGAATGATTTATTCATTGCTAGGATGGCACATTGAGATAGAACCACTAGAAGTTCAAGCTAGGTTTAGAAGAGGCTGTGGCACCAGGGATCATTGCTGATGTCAGATGGATCCAGTTCACAGCAGAGAAGACCAGAAGAATGTCTATTTGTGTTTTATTTTTTTTTCTCTGTGAATTTTTATTAAAAATAATATTTAAAAAGGTGGGGGAAGAATAGCTTCTCCTAGCAACAGGCCCGAAGTATTTTAAAACACAACTTTATAATCTTTGCTTTGAAGAGCACTCTGGCAGCACTTTCCCCATAAAAATTTTTGTTTGTTCTTTTGTCAGTCCATGGGATGTTCAGTACTCTTCTCCAACACCACAGCTCAAAGGCATCATTTTTTCTGTCATCCTTATTTGTTGTCCAGCTTTCAGATGAATAGAAAGTGATTGGAAAGACCATGGCCTGATTCAGATGCATCTTAGTCCTCAATGTGACATCATTACTCCTCAATAATTTGGAGAGGTCCCTAACTGCAGACCTACCCAGTGCAATACATCTCCTGATTTTCTGACTGCTGGTACTTTATTGACTCTGCAAAGGCATCTGACTGTGTGAATCTTCTCATGGACTGCCAAAAGAAGAGATAAGATAAAAACTGATTAAGACAAAAGTGCAGTGAAAATGTACCTTGGAAACAAAGATGACAAAGCTTTGTCTCTTAAACTGTACATGTTGTTAGGAGAGCCTATTCTTTGGAGAGAAATATTTTGCTTGGAACGGTGGAAGGTCTCTTGACAAAATGAATGGACATAGTGCAGCAATAGGTATGTATCAGAGATTGTGAGGATGGTAAAGGATAGAACAGGGTTCAGATCTGTTGTTCACAGGGTCTCTATGAGTAGTACCTGACTCAAAAGCACCTAACAACAACAGAGAGTATGAAGTGTTAAAACAGGATTTGGGCTTTACAAAGTGTAAATGTTTTAAAAGGGTGGGGAAAGAACCCCAAAGACCTAAAATCCTTTAAATGAACTTTACACAACAATCATGGTTGCCCTGAAGATCACTGCTAGCACTCTATGCCCCAGCTGGGCCTCCACAAGGTTCATTACTTTCTTATTACCACTGTGGCAATTTATTAATGAGCTCAGTACAAGCAAGACAAATTGAAATGACAGATCTGGCACCTAACATCTCTTATTTATCACTAGAGCTAGTTTCACTTGCAGTGCCATAAATATACCTTTTTTCAATAAAAAGCAATATTTATAGAATACCTTCTAAGAGATCTATCTGCAAACAGTATAACTGGTACTAATAATGAGGGGAAAGATATATCATTAACATAGATGAGGAATGTTCTCTTAAAAATATAGTTGTCCGTTAGACATAATGGTAAAGAGCTCATTAGATAATTCATCATCTATGTGTCAACTGCCTATCTTAAGGCTAACTAAAGATATATCATTAACATAGATGAGGAATGTTCTCTTAAAAATATAGTTGTCCGTTAGACATAATGGTAAAGAGCTCATTAGATAATTCATCATCTATGTGTCAACTGCCTATCTTAAGGCTATTAGGGTTGTAACCTTTTCCTACATTGTGGTGTTAAAGGCTTACTATTCAAAATGGCTGCCATAGCCATTGACTGACTTTGCCATGTGGATGGGTGAGAATACATGATCAAGCCATGTTAACTTATCCACAGTGGGACTGGCTAGTTTTACCAATCCCAAGAGGACTGACTGACTAATCTTGTCACTGAATTGAATGGATCCAGCAGCTGAATTGGAGAACCTCACCACCAGTGAAGAAGAACCAGGAGAATACAACATGTCTTTTGGGACCACAGATACTTGTACCAGTTAGAGAAGGGCCTGTGGAAGCAATAGTCATAGTAGCGGCAGCAAAGAACCAGAGACCTAATGAGAGATGGAGGGGACCTTGGGACTGCTACACCGCTGAACCAGAGCTAAAAACCTTTTGTTCAAGTTTGTTGGAGGACTGCTGAGGGGAGAGGGTGGAGCTATAAATGGCAAGACTGGCCTAAAACTATGAGGCTGAAAGTTGAAGTGCTTCAAGGTCAGCACTCCTAACTCAGTGATTGTATTCTGCTAACCTGAATTACAGTCTTCTGACTTCCCTAACATGGTTCAGTGTAGTCTGTTAGATATCACAATGGATTCTGGACCCAGAAAAGTAGTAATATAAAAAGGTATAGGAGCCTGGGGGACATGTCTGAACTCATGGGCACTGGTTTTGTGTTGTTGATGTCATCCATGGGTCAGTTCCTCTTTATAGAGTCGGTAAGAGTCAGATATGGCCATCTATCCATGGCCCTAGCTTTTTTTACATATATCTATCCAAAATGTACACTAAGAAAATCAGTGGAGAAACTGGACTATATGAAGACTCATCAACAACTTGCTTTATTCCTTAACTACTGAAAGAGGACTTCAAAAACTTGCTGCAGAAGATCAAACTCTATAGTCTTCAATATGGGTTACATTTCAAGATCAAGAAAACAAAAATCCTCCCCACTGGACAGTATTATGACAGATGCAGAAAAGACTGAAGTTGTTATTTTACTTTACTTGGATCCACAATCAATACTCAGGGTAACAGCAGTCAAGAAATCAAAATATGTGTTGCAGTAGGAAAATGTGCTGTCAGGAACCTCTCCAAAATACTGAGAAGCAATGATTCTGTTTAAAGACTAACGTGCACCTAGTTTAGGCCATGATCTTTTCAATCACTTGCTATAAAAGTAGCTGAGAGCTATACAATGAAACAATGAACAGGGATGACAGAAGAAGAATTGCTACCTTTGAGCTGTGGTGTTAAGAGAAGAGTACTGAATATCCTATGGACTGCCAAAAGAACAAAAAGATACGTCTTGGAGAAAGTGCAGTCAAAGCGTTCTGCAGAGGCAAAAATGGCAAGGCTTCATCTCACATGCTTTGGGCATACTGTTAGGACAGGTTATTCATTAGAAAGGGACATCAAGCTTAGAAAGATGGAGCATTGGCCAAAGAGAGGAAGACTCTCAGTGAGACAGACTGACATATAGTGACAGCAGCAATGTATGTTAGGGATGATGAGAATAGCACAGGATAGGACAGAGTTCGTATGTGTTGTTCCCTGGGTCACCATGAGTCATACTCAATTAATGGCACATAATAACAACAACAATAACTGGTCCAGAAATCTTTGGGATGGAAAGCATTTTTAAAGACCGAATTTGTGCACACACCTCATTTCTATAATCCCACCTTAACAGGCTGTTTTCTGGAAAGTACTATCTTGCTTTAGAAAACTGCTGAACATGCAAAGTTTTAGTAGCTTTAAGAAAACACTAAAATTCTGTTGCTCTGCTGTGGCCCACTCTGATTCTCCCTCCTGAGCCTTTTCTTTCTCTCTAATAAACTGTGTCTACCTGGTAGCCTATTAGATAGGGAGTTGAGCTGCAAACTCAGTGGCACACGGTTCTAAGTCACCAACTGCTCTGTGAGAGGAAGTTGGGCAATCTCCTTCTAGGTGATTTATAAAGCCTCTGAAAATCCACTGGAAGGTTAGTTATGAGCCAGTTCTGACTTGATGGCACTTAACAACCCCAACAATAGCTCTTCACTTTCTCATTTTTTATTAGACTTGGCAAGAATTCTTAAATCTAGGTTGTCCAAAAAAAGAACAGAAATCAGTTGGTTTGTCTTTGACTAGACTATTTCTAACTCTGTAAAGATGACCCATCAGTGTCTCCACAGAACAAAGAGAGACAATCTCCATTGTATGATTTATAGTCTCCAAAAACTCACTGGAGGGCCAGCTGTGAATGAGTTGGTCCTGAGCATAGAGAAAATTAATTTAATTAAAGTTAAAGTTAACTAGTTAGTTAACTAGTAAGAAACCAACCATAGTGTAAGTATTGGAGGAAGAATGTGGCAGTTGCCCCAAGGCCTGATCACTCCTTGAAAAACCTGATGACATCTAAGGCATCCATACCAAAGACTAGACCAGACAATGGATCCTGATAAGGCTCTGAGCCTGATCACAAAAGCCCAGACCCAAGTAAATTAACAGCCCCAAATTCCCAGAAAAATACCATCTTCCCTAGTCTTCCCTAAAACTTGTAAAAAAAAGATGCTTCCCTTGATTGTCCTGACATCATTTTGACCTTGTCTACTTGTGGTCACTTGGGGTCCCTCTCAGACCACTCAATAAAGGTCTGCTCGTTTCTTGGGACCAGCTTCTTTCATTCTCTCTCTTGTCCTCAACTCTTTTTTTATCTACCAAATATTTCCTATCAAGCAATTCAAGAAACACAATAAAAGACAGAAGAGTCACTATAACAACAACAAAAAATTCATCAATGTTCAGCAATTTTAGGGGAAGTATATGGCCAAGAACTGACAGAACTGAAGTAGTTCAGGCTATACTGATAGCAATGGTGAAAACAAAACTGCAGTAGTAACTGACAGAATACAAAGTGAGATGTTTTTACAAATAGATGCAATTAGTGCATCACTCATTTATAACAAAGTCATCCATTTATAACAAGAAATTTGGCAGAACTGGCCAACTGACTAGAAGAGATGTGTATGGTGAGTCTCATGCTCATTTAAAAGATCATTAGAAAGCAGAAATTATCAAACAATATCATTAATATTACATGAAAGTAACATTTTGTTCAAAACAACTATGAGATATCATCTCACCCCAGTAAGAATAGCAAAATCCAAAAGAACAGGAAGCAACAAATGCTGGAGAGGTTGTGGAGAAACTGGAACCCTTATTCACTGTTGGTGGGAGTGTAAAATGGTGCAACCACTATGGAAGGTGGTGTGGCACTTTCTCAAAAAGTTACAAATAGAGATACCAATTGACCCAGAAATTCCACTACTGGGAATATACCCCAAAGAGATCATAACTGACACCCAAGCAGATATATGCACACCCATGTTTATCGCGGCTTTGTTCACAATAACAAGGAGCTGGAAACAACCTAAGTGCCTATCAACAAGCGAGTGGATAGAGAAGCTCTGCTATATTCACACAATGGAATACTATGCTGCATTGAAAAACAAGGAACTCATGAAATATTATTCAAAATGGGTGACCCTGGAGGACATAATGCTTAGTGAAATATCTCAGTCATAAAGGGACAAATACTGCAACTGTTGTAAAACAGGACTGACATCGGGGTTAGGGGGAGACTGAGAAAGATGGGATAAATAATGTATACTAAATTGAAACAGATGAGGGAGAAAACTTTAAATGGGATATGTGATTAGGTATTATTGTCATGACAGGAGTCCAGAACGAAGGCTGCATAGTGGAGTGGACCTGGGGGGAAGGATTGTAAAACAATGGGGGAACTTTACTTTTACTTTTCAAAGAGAAGAGTATACTGGGGGGGCGTGAGGTCTGGGCAGGGAGAAAAGTGCAACCATGAATGAATGGAAACCCAAAGTCTCTGTAAATTTTCATTAAAATTAATTTTAAAAAAGATAAAAAAAGAAAGCAACATTTTGCTTAAAATAATTCATAAACAGTTGAAGCTGTATTTAACAGGCAACTTTCAGATATTTAATCTTCAAAAAGGAATGTGAAAAGAGGGATAACACTGTTGATACCAGGTAGATCTGGCTGAACAGAGAGAGACTATCAGAAAGATGTTTACCAGTGATTTACTAACAATACAAAGGCATGTGATTGTGTGGATTATAACAGAATTCCAGCACATTTGACTGCGTGCAAGTAGAACTTAGGCATCCTTCCTGATATCTATCATCTTATAGTACATTTATTGCAGCTGATGAACTAATATTATTATATTGTTCTAACTACAGTCCGTATATTCTTTATCAATCAACCAGCACTGAGTCTGACAGGTATTCAATAATGGTTAATCCTTTTCTTTAATGTGCTATGTCATATACAGATACACAGATACACTTTTAAATAAATTCTGGAATAAGGCAAAATATGTACAAAAACAATGTAGATGCTAATTATTCCTTTTATGTACTGGGTAAATTAATTCTGAGACTAAATTGTCATTACTTTATGTCTGGGGTTTTTTATTTGTTTCTTTAAGGTGTCTAATGTTGTTAGGTGCTACCAAGTATCACTCATTCTGTTTCTGTGAACAAGTGATTTGAACACTGTCCTATCCCATGTCATTCTCACAACCTGACACATTCAAGCCCATTGTCACTTTGTCAACCCACCTGGTTAAAGGTCTTCCTCGCTTTGATCACCCCTTCCCATTCTCAAGCATATTATTATTATAATTACAAATATAATACTGTGAATTATATTCAAAGGAATAACAGCCTCTTTCTAAGGAATAATAACCTCTCCAAGTAACATGACTAAAGTATGTGAGATGAAGCTTCATCATTTTTGCCTCCAAAGAGCACTCTGATTTCACCTTCTCCAAGACCTATCTTACTGTTCTGGCAGCCCGAGGGATATTCATCACTCTTCTCCAACACCACAGTTCAAAGGCATCAAGTCCTCTTCTGTAGTCTATATTCATTGTCCAACTCTTTGACGCACAGCAAGTGACTAAGACGATAATGGCCTGAATCAGGAACACCTTTGTCCTCAAACTGACATCATTATTCCTCAATAATTTGGACAAATCCCTGACTACAGACTTTCCCAGTGCAGTATATCTCCTGATCTCTTGACTATGGGAACCCAAATAATATAAAGTCATTGGCAGCCTCAATCAATCCTATCTTCATCCATCATGATGTTTGTCTTATCGGTTCAGTGCTGAGGAGTTTTGTTTTCTTGATGTTGAGATGCAATCTGTATCGAAGGCCAGAGTGTTTTACCTTCTGCAGCAAGTGCATCAGGTCCTCCTCACTTTGAGCAAGCAAGGCAGTGTCATCTGCATAATGGTTACTGGTGAGTCTTCCTCTAATCCTGATGCCACATTTTTCTTTAGAGAGTCCAGCTTCTCAAGTAAGTTGTTCAGCATACAGATTAAATAGGAATGGATAGAGGATACAACTCTGATGCACACCTTTTCTAATTTTAAACCAAGTAATATCTCCTTGCACTGTTCACATAACAGCCTCTTGATCTATGTATAGGTTTTGCATGAGCACAATAAAGTGTTCTGTAATTCCCCTTCTTCTCAATGTTAGCCATAGTTCATTATGATCTACACAGCCTTTCCACAGTCAATAAAGCAAAAATAGACATTCTTCCGGTATTCTTTGCTTTCAGTGAGCCTCCGTTTGAAATCATATGATATCCCTGATGGCACAGCCTCTTCTAACTGCAGCCTGAACATGTGACAGTTCTCTGTCTACTGTACTGTTCAAGCTGTTTTTGAATGAGCCTCAGCAGTATTTTGCTTGCATGTGATATTTATTATATTATTAGATGATCTCCATATCCTGTGTTTAATGATTCTTCTTATCAGATTTTCTAGTCCAAGAACAAGATAATTTAGTTTCTATTTTCAGGCTTCAGGTTTTTGTTTATAATATTATATCACTGGATAATTAACCAGACAGTCACAGAATTTTAGAGTCGAAAGAAATCTTTTGATATCACCTAATACAACCTGTCACTAAGTCAAGAGTCAGTGAGAGACAACAAGGACTCCTCACCAAAGTGTATCTCTGTAATGCTATGCTGCTTATATAGACACTTTCACCTTCTCTTCTATGAGATACTGCAGGCTGAACACTGGAAGACGATCTTTAGAATATCATTTCTTTCTGAAAATCAACTAATAAATGAAATTCTACTTTTACAAAGTACAGAAAGTGTAGAAGAATAAACAAAACTGTTTAGTTAAGAATCTCAGGATGATTCAAATGGTTATGCATCTGACTGAAAAGCTGGTGGTTTAAATCCACTCAGAGGCGCCTCAGAGGAAAGGCCTACTGATCTATTTCCAAAAGATAACTCACAATTCCATGGAAGGCAGCTCTATCTGAAACATATGTAAATCACAATCAATTCAACAGCATAATCAGTGGTTTGTTTTGGGTTAATTAGTGTCTATTAAATTTTCTAAAAATAAAAACAACAGAATTTATAATCTTTTACACTCTTTAAATTATTTGCATGACAACAGTCCAGAATAAGAGGTGCATAGCAAAGTGGACTGGCGGGGGGTGGGGCAAATTGTGCAAGAATGAAGAAAATATGCAACAATGAATGAATGGTAATCCAAGTTTTTGGTAAACTTTTGTTAAAATATCAATTGAAAAGAAAAAAAACTTTTTAAAAAGTTCTTTTAAAAATATTTAACCTAGTTCAGAGACTTTCCAGATGTTCTTTGCAGTTAAAGGAGACATAGCAGGGCATCACAAAATCAGAGTTAGAAGTCTAAAATTCTAAATCACCAAAGACAATTAGTTATCTCTTCTTAAATATCTTCAAGTACAAGGATAGAGGTCTTATGTTTTCTATTATACTTTAAAAAACATAATAACTAAAGTAGCGTTTATTTCCATCATGTCTGAATGCCCTAGAGGAAAAACTACAGAAGGATCAGTGAAAAGCAATTATAATAAGAAAGCATGGTGAAAGTGCTTATAAGCCAATGAACAAGACATTACAATGAAAATAAAGTTTTTATATTATTCATTGCAAATACGTTTTATATGAAACATAAACGCAGGTTATACACATGGATTTCACCTGATGGTATGCATAGGAATCAGATCGATTACATCTGTGGAACAAACCGCTGGAGAAGCTCAATATCAGCTGTGAAAACTTGGCCAGGAGCTGATTGT
>NW_006399799.1:13449047-13466404 GCF_000299155.1 Elephantulus edwardii
TATATATGCTTTCATTTTAAAAGCTAGTAATTACATTCACAGTAAAGACAGAGGGAAAAAATAATGCTGTAATCTGTACATGTTTCAAATTTAAGGAAATTTATACATGATGATTTGCAGCAAAAGCAGCAGGAGGTTCAAACAGAATGTCTTAAAAAGGAGGTCATAAGAGACAATGAGTCATTCTGGACTAAGCATAAAATCTAGAGTAAAAAGACCTGGTTATGATTTGTTCTGACCTTTATTAGACAGAACAGATGTCTGATATGAGGTATATCATTTATTCTATCTACATCTCATGTCCAATGAATGTCCCATGTACTGCCAAAATAACAAACAGATATGTCTTGAAGAAGGCTGCCAGAGTGCTCCTTAGAGGCAAAGATTATAAAGGTTCATCTCATATACTTTGAGCATGTTGCTAGGAGAGGCTATTCCTTGGAAAGGGACATCATGCTTTGGAAGATGGAGGGAAGGCAAAAGAGAGAAAGATGTCAACCTGGTGGGCTGACACAGTGACTATCGCAAGGGGCTCAAGTGACAGAGATTGTAAGGATGGTACCGGATAGGACAGGGATCAGATCTGTAGTCACAGGGTCGGTATGGGTTGTACTCAATGACATCTAACAAAACCAACAACAACACACTTCGGTTTCTTATCAGAAATGTTGTGTATGCCACCAATTAATAGGTGACCCTCCAATTGAGTTTTCAGAGGCTGTAAATCACACAGAAATAGACTGACCATATTTTCTCCTGGACAGCAGCTGGTGAATTTGAATCAAGTGCCTCTGGGTCAGCAGTACAACTTCTTACTACTAGGCACCAGAGCTCACTTACTAGAAACAGGGTTTATAATTATTTGCTACCCTAACTTTGCAGGGTAGCAAACTTTACAAGTTTCAAATTAAACGAGAAAATGTTTGTGACAATATTCTTTAATACCACACAACTTTACTTCTTTATCTTTCTTTATCTCATTTCTCCAATGCTATTGACATCATCCCTGAAAACTTCTAGTCAGTATTGGATACTGTCTTCTAGGATGGATATATAGCTATCCTGCTGTACCACAAAGAACCATGGTGATGCAGTGGCTATGCAGCCAGTTGATAACTCAAAGGATGGTAATTCAAACCTATCAGCCACTCTACTGGGAAAAAAATGTAGCATTTTGCTTATGTATTTACCACTCCTATAGCACTTTCTACGTTAGGGAGTTCTTGTGGCTTACTGGTAAGAAGTTACACTCCTAACTCAAAGGTACATGGTACAAATCCACCAGCTGCTCTGCAAGAGTAAAACGGGCAATCTCCCCCCATTTGATCTGTTATTGTTCTGTGCCATCAGACTGACTGAGACTCAGAGCAATCCTATTCAATTTACTGCCTCTGAAAATCCACTGGAGAGTCAACTATGAGTTGGTACCCACTTGATGGTAGACAACAACACTAAAATACAATGATATGTCTTCCTCCTCTAGTATTCTATGAATACTTCGATGGCACCGTACATTTCTCTACCTATTATCTGCTGGAGGATCATCAAAGTTCCAACTTGATGGCAGAGGTTTTTGAAAGCCAAGAGAATGTATGTTCAATAGAATTCCCAACAAATTGCTGAGCTGAACCGCTATACTCCCTGCCAAGACAGAGTTAAAATTTATTTATCCTGCAAAACCTTTTGCTTAAATCAAGTTTTTAATGTTTCAAGGATTTGAAAGGAGAGATATTCATTCTTATCTTTCCAAAAGCAATTCTGCTTCCAAATTCTCTTACTTCCCATCTCAGCCTCCATTCAGTAATCTACATTAAACTTTAAGATAGGAGCCTTGACATTTTATACAATAACTCCAAAAGGCAGTGATCTTTCCCTCCATCTCCAGATGTTTTGCACGTTTTTGCAGTTTATGATGTAGATAACTTTAAATGCTTGTCTAAGAGTTAGCTTTCATATTTAGTGTCTTAGTTTCACCTCCCAGACTATGAGCTCCCTGGAAGGATGATTTTTTTTTAAGTATTATTTTATTCAACTCTAAGTGATCAATTCAAAAGTGAAAAGAAGTAATTCCATTCAATAATGTTTATTGAATGAAACTACAATTTCTCTATACCAAAAGGACCCTCTAAGAAGAAGCAGTTTCTTAAAGAAGAGGAAGGGATAAGAAGAGTGGCAAGCAAGGGGCTGAGACATCAGCTTTTGTTTGGAGCATACTGACTTTGAGGCATAGCCCAGCCAAAGTGTTTGTAGGTGGCTTAGAGCTCCTAATTGAGAGATTCAAAGCCATTTCGAGCTTATGGGAGAGGATGCAGCTCCTTTATGTAGCCCTTTATACCTTGATTTTTTTTTAAGGATGGTGGAATGATCTTTTTCCTCTAAACTTTGAAGAGTTTGACCTCTGCCCTAGTTTTCTACTCCAAAAGGTTTGTTACTTATGTAAAATATTTGTGGTTTGATACTTTTTATCTGGCTCTAGGCTGGAGCACTGGTCTATTCACTTTGGCCAATATACAACTGAAGTGACTATGGTATCTTGTGCAAAAGAAGTAACTACAGGCTACTAAAGGGTCAGTTTGTGACCCTGCTAAGAGAACTAAGCATTCAAACTAATGAGGAGTTTGCTTATATATGAAGTTAAACCCACAGAGGTTTGCAGAAGGAAGAAAGAGAGACTAGAGAAGCAGCAAAGCAAAAGGATGCAAGAGGCCTTCTGAAAGAGCTGTGACATGAGTCAAAAAAGGCCATAACAAAAAAAAAAAAACCAAACAAAACAGGCCATAACACTGAATACTTTGAGAGAACCAAAAAAGACCTGTGGCATTGCCAACAGTGACAGCAGAAACTTACTGCTGTGACTGCAGCTAAGAAAACTGACTTTGCGCAGCAATCCCAAAGATACATGGTTCAAATCCACAAGCTTCTCCAAGGGAGAAGGATGAACAAGCTTCTGCTGTGCAACTAACTGCCTCTAAAAATCCACTGAATGGTCATCTACATGTCAGTTCCAACTAGCTGGCACACGACAGCCACCTCTGACCTGGATCAGTTGGCAGTGGGAGAGCTGACAGCAGGAAGGCTGAAGGCAGAGAAGCCTGTCCTACAGGAGCTAAGAGGCAGCCTACATATCAGAGAAATGCAGGGAACTTGTTTGTGCAGCTGGCTCAGAGTGGCTGAGTACAGTCTTAGGTAGACTCTACTTTGGGTGAGCCTTCTGTCCAGACTTTTGTCACAGACTTTGCATTCATGAACCTAGGCTGTAACCTGTTATTTCCTTAATAAAACATTTTAAGTATGTTCTGTGAGTTATGTGTATTCATGGCAATGAACTTGAAAATTAAACAGAGAACTATTGTCAAAGGGGCTGGTATAAAAATTGGTAAAAAGCTTATAAAGTAGAGAGTATATCTGACATCCATCACAAAGGAATCAGATTTGTACTAATGGTGATTTTCATTATTCCCCACAAAGATAGGTTCTCATGTGTCATGACCACCTCATAGGGTGTGTGCAACACTGTAGTACACACTCTACAAGTAACACTTTGTGAAGTACTTTACATATATTACAGTAGGAAGCCCAGGTGTCACAGTGCTAAGGTGTAACGTCTTGAGCTGCTAGTCAAAAGGTCAAGAATTTAAATATGCCAAGCACTATGCACAAAAAAGATGGGCAGTCTTCTCCTGCAAAGATTTACAGCATCAGAAACACCATGAAGGACTTCTATGAGTCAAGAGAATGACCTGACAGCAGTGGGAGCTTTTAATGTTAAACTCTACACGTACCCTCATTTCATACATTTTATAGGAGGGAACTTAATGTAATGGGAAAATGGCCTGCTCTGGAATCTACAACTAATCTTCAGTTGAGGAATTCAGGTTTAAACTCTAAACCAGCATGGCAAAATTGAAAGGAAAAAAATTGGGGTGAAAAGGGTATTTTCTACCTGTGAGATCCTGTACATTCCTTAACTAAACCTACCCATTAAATGAGGTTATCTTAAAGATTTAACTATTACAAAAGCAATCTTAGGAGTTAGAAAAAAAATTTTTAACATACAATTGGCCTACACAGAACTTAATTTCAAATGTGTCATTTCTTTCCTGGTTTATCTTGTTTTAAATAAAAACTGAAAACTTTTGAACTAATGTTTATAATTTTACAGTTAGGAAGGTGAAGTATATAGCAAGAATATAATTTAGATTTTCACCAGCTATTTCTCAGGAGAAAAATGGGCAGTCTCCTTGGGTAAAGAATTACAGCTTTGGAAACTCAGTGGAGGGTCACAGGAGTCAGAACTGACTTGATGGCAGTGGGTTTGTTTGATGTTTACTATCCCTAGAAAGAACCTTGATGGCATAGTAGGTTAAGTGGGCTGCTAACTGAGAGGTTATTGGTCTGAACCCACAAGCTTCTCTATAGGAGAGAGATTAAGGAGTCTGCTCCCATAAAAATTGACACCCTTGGGACTCCTAAGTAACAGTTCTACTCTCTTCTACAGTGGAGCTATGACTTGGAATTGACTTGGCAGGTGTGGGTTTTAGTGTTCCAAAAATCAAGTCCAGTTTGCTGTGATGTGTTCATGGCTTGTGTGTTTATGTGATGCTAGAAGCTATGCCACTGGTATTTCAAGACCACTCACAGTGGACAGTTTTCATCAGAGCTTCCAGACCAAGACAGACTAAGAAACAGGACTGGTAACCCACTTCTGAAACAGTTAGGGAATGGTGAGGAGGGGAGAAGGTCAAAGAGAGGAAGAAGTAAAATGAGGGGAAGCGGGACAAGGAGGGGCAAAGAAAGGAGGAGGGGGAGAGGGAGTAGTGGGAGGAGAAGGAAAACTTCATTTTGAAAATCCTATTAGATAATGAAAGACTATAGTTGGGTATAGTGCTGGAGGATGAACCCGTCAGTGAGAAAGCACTCAAAATATGACTGAGGAAGAGCTGCCTCCACAAAACAGTCCACTGTAATAACATGGATGAACTAAAGCTTTTACCCAATGAAAGACCTTCATATGCTGATGTCTACTGCTGTCAAGGATCTATCTCTATCTAGAGAGCAACGATGTCAATTTAAATATTAAGGCCCACAGGATTCAAGCCATAGTATTTTTAATTACTTCCCATACATCTGAAATCTGGACACTGAACAAGGAAG
Organism: Elephantulus edwardii; assembly: GCF_000299155.1. Lineage (NCBI taxonomy): Eukaryota > Metazoa > Chordata > Mammalia > Macroscelidea > Macroscelididae > Elephantulus > Elephantulus edwardii. Next base: position 13,454,202 of record NW_006399799.1, read on the forward strand.
GCCAAAAAAGAATATCTTTGAATTATGGTGTTGGAAAAAGTTACTGAATAGCCTATCGACTGCCAAAAGAACAAACAAATCTGTCCTGGTGGAAATGCAACCAAGGTGCTCCTTAGAGGCAAGGTTGGTAAAGATTCATCTCACAGATTTTGGGTATGTTTTCCGGTGGGGCTTATTGTTTGGAAAAAACAGTATGCTGGGAAAGAGAGAGGAAGACCCTCATCAAGATGGAGTGACACAGTGATTACAATGGGCTTAAACACGACAGAGATCACAAAGATGATGCAGGAGAGGGCAAAATTCAAATCTGTTATTGATAGGGTTGCTATAGGTTATAGTAAACTCAACAACACCCAAACAACAAAATCATGTCCAAACTACATAGTTTCAAGCCCTTCATTGACTCTATCTTCTACTACTAATTTACACAAATAAAGTACTCAAACCTATGACAGCTTTTAACTTTCTAACACATATATTTAACATTTCCTCTACTTTCTTACTTCCATCTAAATAAATTTCTTGAAATTTTATTCTCGAAGACCCAAGTAAAATTCATGAATGCAATGCCTACTCTTATTTTCAAATGCTGAGAACTGACAGTTACTTCTTCTAAATTCCTATATCACTGTTTTTATTGGGAATATTATTATGGATTGAGAAACTACTAAATTGTAAATTTGAACCTCTATGACTGTGGTAATAATCCCATTCAAGAATGGGCTGTTTTTGCCACATAATGAGGTGGGATTAGTATGGGCTATACCAGTTTATTGGGGAGAGGAGCTATAAAAGATTATTTTATATCTTTTGTTGTTGTTGTTGTTATGTGCCGTCGAGTCGCCTGCAACTCATAGCGACCCTATGTACAACAGCCCTAAACTCCGCTCTGTCCTGTGCCAATCGCACTGTCACTGACACTCCCATCCCAATTATCCCAGTCACTAAATCAATCCACCTCATAGAGGGCCTTCCTCTCCTGCACCGTCCCTCCACCCTCCCAAGCATGATGTCCCTCTCCAAGGACCGGTCTCTCCTCACAACATGTCCAAAGTATGTTAGACAGAGCCTCAGAATCCTTGCCTCCAAGGAGCCACCCAGTTTAACCCTCTCCAGGACAAATCTGTTTGTTTTCCTAGCAGTCCATGGTATTCTCAATACTCTTCTCCAGCACCACAGCTCAAAGGCATCAATTCTCCTTCTATCTTCTTTGGTCATTGTCCAACTCTCTGATGCATAACAGGTGATTGCGAAGACCAAGGCCTGTATCAGACACACCTTAGTCTCCAGAGAGACACCACTGCTCTTCAGCACTTTGGAGAGGTCCCTAACAGCAGACTTTCCCATGGCAATGAGCCTTTTAATTTCCTGGCTGCTGGTGCCAAGACTGTTGACTATGGAGCCAAGCAAACTAAAGCTGTGTACAATCTCAATCTCTTCACCATCCATCCTGATGCTGCCAATTGGTCCAGTGGTGAGAATCTTTGTCTTCTTGACATTAAGCCTCAATCCGTATTAGCTTTGAACACTAATGAACACTAATGAACTAATGAATTTATATCTTTTTTAAGATATAAAAAAAATAAATGAGAAGTAGAGATGGGGTAAGAGATATGCCAAAACATACAAAGATCTCCAAGGAACCAGGAAACAAACTGAAGAGATAAGGAACCTTCCTCCAGAGCCAAAAAATGACACTTTCTCCTAGAGCCTGAATTTAGACTTTAAGCTGGGGGGTGGGGGGGGCCTTAAAGCCACTAGTGAGATTTCTGTTATAGTAGCATGAAATAACTAAGGTGAACACGAAGAAATACTGTTTTACAATTTAGGTAAGCATGAAAACATTTTCACTTCTGTTAACAGATAATTTTGGTATTCCATTTAAGTGGTAAAGGAAAATCAGGTAGAAGAAACCAAGTTTACTTAGCGTCCATGAAGTACTAGTTGCTTTTCTAGTGATCTCACATAGGTTATTTCATATAATCTTTATGATATTCAATGAAGTAAAATTTTTTACAGGTAGGGGCATTGATGCTCATAGAGGTTAAGCATTTTGCTTACAGTCGTAAGTGGTGGTGGTGTTAGGCACTTTGTTGTTCCAGTCAGAAGTGCTGTTGCTGTTGAGTCTACTAAGATCCATAGTTACCCTCTAAACAACACATCTGAACCTTATCATAACCTGTACCATCCTTGCCATCTCTGTCACACTCAAGCTCACTGGGGTAATCACTGTGTTTATCCACCTTGCTAAGGATTTTCCTATCGTCCTCTGATCCTAAGTCATAAGTTGTCCTGTACAACTGAGTCAGAACCATAGCTGACCCTCCAGTGGGTTTTCAGAGGTAGGTGATGGTAATCTTCCAAGGAGATTAGAACCATGTCTGGGTTGTCAGCATAACCTCTTACCATGTAGCAAAACCTGAAGTGGCAAAACCCAAATCTGAATCTTAATCTTTCTGACCCCAATGGCTAGGCTCTTTCTACTATACTCTTCCCAGACACCCTAGGAATTTGCTCACCATTTTGACTGTTTATTATCCACCCACTAATTGCCTAAGGAAAAATCTCAACCACCCATTGCAATCAACTATTAGCAGAAAGAATTCTATAAAGGAGATTCACCCTCCTACTTTCTAGGACTAAGAACAGTCTCTTTAGAGCAAACAGTGATTAATGAGTTTAAATAAAAATGCAACTATCAGAACTGCTTCCAGGAAGGGAAAGTGAACAATCATTACTTTTCCACTCTAGTGTTTACAAATTCTTCCTCCTTTGAGGTGTATGTGATCTGGCTATATTACACTCCCTCCTCCTCATCTGTCATCTATCACCCTTCCCATTAACCCCCTACATTCATGCACCTGGATCACAATCATCCTTGTTCCCCATCCCACATCACTAGCCACACAAATGACTCATTCAATACACAAGCTTCCCAGTTTTTGTCGCTCTCAGCTTCACTGACCTTCACCTCTGTTCTACTTAAAGTACCCACACACAGAGATGTAGCTGTCACCTGGAATGCTTCTATATCAGACTACTTAACTCCACTATTCCAATTTCTAAACACAATACCATTTTATCCCGGCTCATTACCACTATATTCAGCCAAGCCAAATTAAAAACATACTCTAGTTTAAAACAGAACTTGTTTTTCAAGAGTTTTCTGTTAATGTCCATCCATCCCGCTAGACACCCAAGAACTCTAACTCCATGGACTCCTTCCCTGCACACCCAATCAATCATAGTCTCACATATTTTCTCAAATTCATTCTTTTCATCCCTATGGCCATATGATGATCCTTTTAAAATGGTATGTTAATATATCAAATATTCCAAATATTCCAGTAATTCACTGAAAATCACTGATTGAAGTAACTTTAAAGAAGATCTGGTAATATAATCTTCAGTACGCTGCATTGCTATCCAAAAGGCAATATATTTCTGGGGGTTAGAATCCAATAGCAGCTTTTGGTAGAAAGATGAGCAATCACCTCCTGCTAAGATTTACCGCCTGGAAGACACAATGGAGGATTGCTAAGAGTCAGAATTCACTGATGGCCGTGAGTTTGGTTATGTAAACAGAATTGGGCAGAGTTCATTCTATTTGTATATAGGGTTATGAAGTGAATTGGGCAGCACCTAACAACAACAGCACCATATACACAGAAGCCATGGTATTTCAGTAGTTAAAGTATCATCACTCTGCTTACCAAAAGACTGGTGGTTCAAAACCCAGTAAGGGTACACAGGAGAATATGTATTAGTCAGCCTCTATAAAGGTTACAGTTTTGGAAATCCTTTAGATATATTCTAATTATTCCTAAAGGAGTCTCTATGCATATGACCTGGCATCTGCCTATATTTCTTGGCTTACAACTTAACCCTCCTATCTTCTTTTAAGTCCCAAACTGCTTGTGCTTCTTCATTAAGCAAGCTACTTCTTTTCTCACACTGATACCTTTGCTAAGTTATTTTCTCTCTCTGAAAGCACACTTGCTATTTATCTTTGCTCCTGTGTTACAGTTATGTGCCATCAAATCACTTGTGATTCACAGCGACCCCTACGTACAACAGCTCTGAACCCTGCTCTACTTTGAGCCAATTTCATCATCTCTGACACACCTACCCCCATTACCGCAGTCACTGAGTCAATCCATCTCACCCAGGGTCTTCCTCTCCTGTAGTGTCCCTCAATACTTCTGCATGAAGTTCTTCTCCTGGCAACATGCCCAAAGCATGTACGACAGAGCTTCAAAAATCCCTGCCTCCAAGGATCAACCTGGTTTCACTCCCTCCAGGACAGGCCTTTTGTTTAATCCATGCTATACAGTCCATGGTATATTTAATAATCTTCCCCAGCACTACAACTCAAAGGCATCAATTCTTCTTTATATCTTCTTTATATCATTGTCCTGCTCTCTGAGGCATACCAAGTAACTGTGACGACGATGGCCTGGATCAGGTATATCTTAGTCTCTAGACTGACACACCATTGCTCTTCAGTACTCTGGAGAGATCCCTGACAGCATATTTTTCTCAACGCAATTAGTCTTTTGATTTTCTGGCTGCTAGTACCAAGAGTGTTGACTGTGGAGTGAAGCAAGCTGAGGCTGTTAACAATGGCAACCTCTTCTCCATGTAGCATGAAGCTGCCTACTGGCCCAGTGGTGAGAATCTTTGTTTTCTTGATGTTGAGCTTCAATCAATACAGCAAATGCCTCAGGTCCTATGTTTTGGCAACCAAGGTTGTTTCATCTGCCTAATGCAGGTTGTTGAGTCTTCATCCATCCTGATGCCACATTCCTCCTCATAGAGTCCAGCCTCCCAGATGATCTGTTGTAAATCTGGTTTAAAAGGTTGAGAGAAAAGACGCATCCCTGGTGTACATCTTTCCTTATTTTAAACTATGCAGTGTAGGTGCCATTGAGTCGAGTACGACTCATAGTGACCCTATGAACAGCAGATCTGAATCCCATCCTATCCTGTGCCATCTTCATAATTCCTGACACATTTTGTGGCAATCACCCTATCAATCCAGCTGGTTGAGGGGTTTTCTCTCCTTCTCCCACCCTCCACTCTTCCAAGCATTATGTCCCTCTCCATAGAGCAGCCCCTCCTAAAAATATGCTCGAGGTATGTGAGGCGAAGCCTTATCATTCTTGCCTCCAAAGAGCACTCCAGCCACAACATCTTCAAAACATAGTCACATAAGCCCCATCAAGTGTTCTGGGACTCCTATTCTTCTCAAAATTAACCACAGTTTATTGTGATCCACATAATCAAATGCCTTTGCATAGTAAATGGAATACAGATAAGACATTCGTCTGGTATTCTTTGTTTTCAGCTAAGATCCATCTAACATTGGCTATTTGGGTCATGTGTCATCTCTTCTCAAAACCTTCTCTGAACTCTTAGGCTAGTAAATGCCCTCATGCACTAAATATATGATGTGCAACAGAGCAATTGCAAATCACATGCATAACTCTCAAGGGAACTCTACTGGTCTAGTTCTTAGAGAGCTGTGCTGCTAATCCAAAGATGACGGCTGAAGCTACTACCAGCTCCTAGGGAAAAAAGATGGACAATTTCCTCCCATGTAATTTACAGACATAGAAAACTCACTAAAATGTCAGTTATGAGACAGTTGCAATTTGACAGCAATGAGAGATGCACAGTTCTTACTTTTCACTCTTCATTTGTTTTTCATTCACATTGTGTTTCATATGATCATTCCCATACACTGTTGTTATGTGCTGTTGTGTTGCTTGTGACTCATAGTGCCCCTATGTACAACCCTATACCTTGCTCTAGGCTGTACCAATCTTACTGTCTCCAGCACACCTACTCCCATTATCCCAGTCACTGAATCAATTCATCTCATCAAGGGCCTCCCACTTCTGTGCTGTCCCTCCACCCTCCCAAGCATGATGTCCCTCTTCAAGGACTGGTACCTCTTTTCAACATGTCCAAAGTATGTCAAATGTAGCTTCAGTATCCTTGCCTTCAAGGAGCACCCTGGTTTCACCAGTCTGTTCTCCTAGCCGCACATGGTATATTCAACACTTTTCTCCAGCACCAGAGCTCAAAGGCATCAGTTCTTCTTCTATCATTCCTAGTCACTATCCACCTTTCTGATGCATAGCACATAACTGTGAAGACCATGGCCTGGATCAGGTGCACCTTAGTCTCCAGACTGACATCACTGCTCGTCAACACTTTGGAGAGGTCTCTGACAGCACACTTTCCCAATGCAATAATGCACAACATAAAAAACTGGCAGCAGCTTGAGGCATTCGGAATCACAGATGCCCAGACGGCTTGAGATATAAGCCATCATATCACAGGCGAGATGGGGAGATAGATGTTGAATGAATGGCATAGGTGGGAATAGAAGGAAATGCTGGTGGAATAGGAAAAGGGGTGGGTCAAGACACAAGTGTCAAGGGCAGAACAACACAGAATCATTGGTTATTTCTATAATTAGAGAAATATCTTTCATTTGCTCTTTTCCCTTACATTATAGCTTATAAAATTTATCACCATTGATCTATGCCCACCATTACCCCAATGTTTCAGGTCCCCACTTAATTCTTCCACCCTCTCTCTCCACTCAGCAAATTCTGCCACCCTGTGATTTCACCCTGTCCCCAAACCAATTACCTCTGTGGAAAGAATCACTGGAGAAGTCCCGTATCAGCTTTGAAAACCAGGCCAGGGGCTGATTGACTACTCTTGCAAGTACAAGCTGAAGTTGAAGAAAATTAAATGCACAAGAACCAAATTCTGACCTTAAGTCTATCACACTCGAATTTCAAAACCATCTCAGAAACACGTTTGAGGCCTTGAACATCAATGAGCGAAGACCAAATGAGCTGTAGGAGGCTATCAAGAGTATCATCCATGAAGAATGCAAAAGGTTACTGCAAAGGCAGAGGACAAAGAAAAGACCAAGATGGATGTCAGATAAGACTCTGAAGGTTGCATTAGAGCGCTGAAAAGCTAAAGGAAGAAATCAAGAAATAAAAGAGCTGAACAGAAAATTTCAAAGGGCAGCTCAGGAAGACAAGACAAGGTATTATAATGAAATGTGCAAAGAGCTGGAGTCAGAAAATCAAAAGGGCTGAACTCGCTCAGCATTTCTTAAGCGGAAGGAGTTGAAAAACAAATCAAGCCACAAGTGGCAATACTTAAGGATGCTTTGGGCAGAATGTTAAATGATCCAAGAAGCATTAAAAGAAGATGGGAGGAGTATACAAAGTCATAGAAGAATTTCATGAAACAACGTATCAACAAGAGCCTGTGGTAATGAAGGAAGATGTTCAAGCTGCTCTGAAAGAATTGGCAAAAAAAACAAGGCTCCAGGAGTTGACAACATAACAACTGACATATTTCAACAAACAGATGCTATCCTCTATGTGCTAAGTTGTACCAAGAAATCTAGAGGACAGCCACCTGGCTCACTGACTGGAAGAGATCTATATATCTGTTCCCATTCCAAAGAAAGGTGACCAGAGAAAATGCAGAAATTATTGAACAATATCATTAATATCACATACAAGCAAGATATTCTGCTGAAAATGATCCAAAAACAACTGGAGCAACATGTCAACAGAGAAGTGCCAGATATGCAGGCTGGGTTTAGAAAAGGCCATAGTACTAGGGATATTACTTTAATGTTAGATGGCTCTTGGCTGAAAGAAGAGAGTACCAGAGGAATGTCTATCTGTGTTTCATTTACTATCCAAAGACTTTTGACTGTGTGGATCACAACAAATTGTGGCCGATCTGAGAAGAATGGGAATTCAAGAACATTTGATTGTGCTTATGCTTAAACTTATGCTTATACTTGAACCAAGAGGCAGTCATCAGAACAGAGGAAGGAGACACTGCATGGTTCAAAATTGGAAAGGGTGTCCACCAGGGATGTATTCTGTGTCCATACCTTTTCAATCTATATGCAGAACAGATCATCCGAGACGTTGGGCTGTACGAGGAGGAATTTGGAAACAGGATTGGAGTAAAATTAATCAACAACCTGGGTTACACAGATGACACAACCTTGCTTGCTGAAACTGAGGAGGACCTGAAGCACTTGCTGCAGAAGGTCAAGGACTGCAGCCTTCATTATGGATTGAAGCTCAACATCAAGAAAACAAATATTCTTGCCTCTGGGCTAAGTGGCAGCATCATTATGGATGGTGAAGAGATTGAGATTAACAGTTTTAGTTTGCCGGGCTCCACAATCAACACTCTTGGTATCAGCAGCCTGGAAATCAAGAGCCCAACTGCATTGGGAAATTCAGCTGTCAGGGACCTCTCCAGAGTACTGAAGAGCAACGACGTCAGGCTGGAGACTAAGGTGCACCTGATCCAGGCTATAGTCCTCACAATTGCGTGCTATGCATCAGAGAGCGGGACAATGACTAGGGATGATAGAAAGAGAATTGATGCCTTTGAGCTGTAGTGCTACAGAGAGTGTTGAATATGAACATGGACTGCTAGGAGAAAAACAGTTTCACCCTGGAGAGGGTCAAACCAGGCTGTTCCTTGGAGGCAAGGATTACAAAGCTGTGCCTGACATACTCTGGGCATGCTGCAAGGAGGGAGGGACCGGTCCTTGGAGAGGGACATCATGTTTGGAAGGGCGGAGGGACAGCATAAGAGAGGAAGACCCTCGATTAGATAGATTGATTCAGTTACTGGGATAGGGAGTAAGTGTGCCAGAGACAATAAGGCTGGCACAGGATAGAGCAGGGTTTAGGGTACATAGGGTCGCTATGAGTCACAAGCAACTCAATGGCACATAATAACAGTAACTCCACCCTCAATTCCCCTGCCCTCTCCCCTCCCATTTTTGGATATCCATAGACATCTTACTAGTTTTCCTTCTTCTTTTACAATAATAGTCTTATGCAGTATTTTTGTCTTTATGAGACTGAGTTAGTTCACTCAGCATAATACTCTCTAGCTTCTCCCATGCTATATATAGTATTTTTCTAAATTGCTGCTCCTGAGTACTGCATAGTATTTCATTATGTGAATGTACTACAATTTCTCAATCCAGTCATTTGGAGACGGACATCTGGGCTGTCTCCATGTTCTTGTTATTGTGAATAACGCTATGAACATTGGTGTAAAAATCTCTGTGTATCAGTAGTTTCCCTTGGGGTATATTAGTTGCTGTGGAATATCTATGTCCAGCTTTTTGAAGAAACACCAAACTGCCTTCCAAAGTGGTATCATGCAGTGATATATTTAGCATTTACCAGTTCCACAAGTATTGAAAATATTTTATCTTAGCATATACAACTAAACACAAGATGCAGCATGATGTAGATACATAAATACAATAAGTGAAGATTAGAATATGCTGAGTTTAAATTACCAGTGAGATAATCTGGAGGGAGTTCTGGTGGCATCAACAAGAAAGAATTGCACTGATTATCCAAAGGCACCACCTCCTTCCTTAATGGTTCAAATCCATCAACTGCAAGGGAGAAAGTTGGGCAGTATCTTTCCTCTGAACACCTGCTGGAGGGTTAGCAGTGTGCCAGTTCTCCCTCTGTATAGAAGAGTAGTATTACTATATACTTTTTTTAAGGTGTTCTGGGGCCTAGTGGATAAAAGTTGAACTGCCAACACAAAGGCAAGTGGTTTGAATCCACTACATGCTCCTTGGGAGAAAGATGGGTACCTTCCTCCCATGTGATTTACAGCCTCTGAATACCCAGCTACGCATCAGTTACAACTTGATAGCAATCATCAACAATGACAACATACAAATTTGTATACAAATTACAAAGAAAGTAAATAACATTTGCACTAACATATCAATGTCATACCAACTTACTTAAAAGGGAAACAACATTTGCACAAACATACCAAATAACAAAATACACAAATGGACTGTAAACTTCAAAGCCACTGATCATTAAAAAAATGAAGATGTTAAAGACAAAAAGACTCCCTTTTACTGCTGGTATGTGCCAATCTACCTAAGTTATGAAACTTTGCTTGGAAATTGAAAAGAGCCCAGATCAAGAGCTTGGCATTTTATCGACACGACCATTTACATCTATGGGCTGGGCTTAAAAAAAAAAAATAGGCAGTTGGCGAAAAATCCTTTTTTATAATTTAATCCCATATACTACAAAGGCTAAGCGAAGAAAAAGCTAGTAATAATAATAATAATAATAATAATGGTAGTAAATGAGCAACAAAAAGTGATCTTTCTCATTGTGATTTTGGACCTTCCGTTAGCAGTTAATGCAACAAGTTCAGTGTAATAAAGCATTTCCCTCTCCAACTAAAAATGAAATTCTGCAGTGTCACCAAACCAGGTCGAACTGCTTTTTCAGAGTGAAAATAATACTATTCTCTTTGCAAAGTGCTCTGTATGTAAAAAGACTTTTACTCTCTCTCTGCTCTGTGAAACTCCAGTTGGTTTTCAGAGGCTATATATATAAATCAGAAGAGACCGCTGCCCATCTTTCTCCCAAGGAGCTACTGGTGGATTCAAACCACCCACTGGCGAGGAGTCATCTTTAAGGTCAGCATCACACACTCCCGACGGACGAGGTATGCAGAACCCTCTGGAAACGTAAAATTGGAATATATCAAAAGCTTTGATACAAATTAATTCCTTTGATAAAAGCGCTAAAGGCATTAAAAAGGCTAGACACTCATAAAATAGGATAAAACTACCTCTTTTAGTTCGCTTTAATAAGTTGGAGTAGCTGCCTTTTCTTCTTTATTTTGGTTCAAAACATATCACAGAAATGAGTAAGGAAAGCACAGTATTTTTTCTTTAAGTAGGTCAACCCTTAAGGTCAAGAACTTCTCAGTGAAATTTCCTAGGTCTCGTCACTTTGCTCTCATCAAGAAGCTTTCCTTTAAAGCCCATCCAGAGAAGGAAGAGATCAGAGAACTATGGTACATGACCGACAACTGAAGAAGCTGGAATTAGCGAGTGGAAACAAGACTCGGGGGACCTGATTACTATCTCCAGATCCTTAAACAGCTGTCCACCAGGGGAAAGAACTTGGAAGAATGGAAGACAGCTGTTTCTTTCGACCCAAATACAAAGCTGCCCAGGAAGAAAATGCAGTTTTTTCGGGTTTTGTTTGGTGTTTTGTTTTTTGTTGTTGTTGTTTGTTTTTGGTTTTGTTTTGTTTTTTTCGGTTTTTTTTTAGGATGCCATTTGTTTCTCCATCACTGGAGGTGTTCAACTAGGCTGGTGAAATCACTAAGGTGACATCTGGAATCTCAAAGCTACTTTGGCATGGAATACAAGAGTCAGGATCCTAGTGACTTTTCAATTCCCTTCCAGTCGGGAGGCGCGCTGGGGTGCACCCACCTCCTAAAACTGCCCTCCCTGAGGCTGGTGCACAGCGACCAGCGCCCGCGCCCCTGGGCGTCCCGCAGAGCCCGGGACCTGCCCACCGCGCCTGTTCCCTGCGGGGCTCCGGGCAGGCGGCACGCGGGAGCGAGCATGCCGGGCGCAGCTCTCGCGCTGGGAGCCCTTAGTGCCTCCGACTCTCGGCCGGGCCGGGACGCCCGCGGGACTCCCAGCGCCTAGGGCCCCCGCAGGCGTTCGCTCAGATCCACGCCAACTCCCGGCCCTCGGCTCAAAGCCAGCCCTCCCCGGCCGACGCCAGCCCGACGGCCTGGACACTGCGATCTCCGCGCTGACAGCCCGCGACGCCAGCCCCCCAGAGGGTCCCGGTCCTCGCGCTCCCCGCGCTGGGGCCCCCAGGGCGTCCGTGCGGTGTCAGGGCCGCTGGCCGGACACTGGGCCCCACCAGCGCCGACGCAGAGGCAGAGCCGAGCGCTGTGGTTTCGGGCCGGGCTGACACTGACCAGGGGGGCCACGGCGGCCAGCGGTCCATGCAGGCAGGCGGACCCTGACGGCGACCCGGAAAGACAGACTGACAGGCACCGGCGCGCAGAGGGGCGGGGGCAGCGGCCGGGCAGGTCACGCCGTCACCTTCTGTCCCCCGGGGAGGCCTCGGGTGGCGCAGGCCCCTCAGGGCGCGCGCTTCCCCACCCGGCGGAGACGGTGAGAGAGGCGCTTACCTGCGGGCGCGGCGGCGGCGACGCGGGGCGCTGAGAGGCTCACTCCCTTCCCGCCGCCATGTTTCCGCTGCGCAGGGAGGGAGGACGCGAGCTGAGGGAGGGCGGGGGCGGCTCCGGAGAGCCGC
>NW_006399799.1:13466511-13472638 GCF_000299155.1 Elephantulus edwardii
GCGCCTCGACCGACCGTTGGGCTCGCGCTCGGGGGCCGGGCGGCTGGGCTGCAGGGCGTCGCCGCGCGGACGGACCCGGCCGCATCCCGCCGCCACCCACCTTCCACCGGGCGTCCTGCTGACCCTCTGCTCCGCGTCCCACACGTGGGTAAACTGAGGCCTGGAAAGGGCTTAGGGCCCAGGCTTCGCCTTTTAACCCCTCTCTGCAGGTACCTCGCTCTACAACGGCACTGGCTGGTGGAGGAGTGGAGGAGTTGCGCTACCAGGAGGGACCCGATTTGGGCCGCTGCAGCTCCCCGCCATACCAATTACTAGCTTTATGATGACCTTGAACAAGTGACCTTACATCTCTACCTTGAGGCCTAAGAAGGACCCCCGTCTCAAGTATAAGAGTACTTATTCTTAAGGACTAGCGAAATAATAAAATTTACAATAGGCACATAAACAGCAAATCGATTCAAATTCTTACAATTCTTAGTGGTTCACCAGTTCCATAAGTCCAGAATGAGTGTCTGTGCCCGGCACTGTCTGTACCTGTCATTCATTGTGCCTATCTGAGAGCTGTTCTCTGCACACGTCCTATGTGATCCCTGTTTTAAAAGTGACCATGCTAAAGCTCCAGGAGGTGAGATTACTTGTCCAAGATCGCCTATCAAATAAGAGAAGGCTCCTGCAAGAAGTGGACAACTCTGTTAAAGTGGGCAAAAGGTGCCAGTTAAGTTTAAACTAGTTCATGAAAGAATACATGGGGTAAACTGACACCAGGCAAGGACTTTAGAGAAGTGTGTGCAAAGGCATGTAGACGTGATATGGTATGTCTGGCAAATGATGAGGTGTGACTGGGCGTAGGAGATACACTGGTGCACCTGCTAAGCAGGAGACAGTGGAGTAGGATTAAGAGCAACAAGTTTGAAGTCAGATAAGCCCAATTGTGACCTAGGAGTAAGGAGCTATGCTGCCATCCCAAAGGCATACGGTTCAAATCGACCTCCTGCTCCACGGGAGAAAGGTAGGCAATCTCCTGTGCAATTAAACTGCTGACAGGGTCAGCTATGAGTAGGTTCCTACTTGATGGTACACAACAGTATTAGCTTAACTATTTACTGACCTCTTTGAGCTTTCCATGTGTCAGTTTGTCATACAGTGGTGGCTTGTGTGTTGCTATGAGGCTATTTTATATACTAGCAGAGTCACTTAGGGATGATTTTTGGCAGAACTTCCAGACTAAGACACATTAGGAAGAAAGACTTGATACTCTACTTCTAAAACTTAACCAATGAAAACACTGTATGTCACACCAGTGGTTGCCTGTTACAGTGCTAAGATGAGCACCCTAGGTTGGAAGGAACTATGTCATGTTGTCATTAGTTGTCTTCAAGTAGACTTCCATTCACCAGAACAGAACACTAGTCCTGCACCATCCTCATATGCTAACCTGCTGGAGCTCATTGTTGCAGTCACTGGGTCAATCCATCTCATAAAAGGTCTTCCTCTCCTTCATTGACCAAGCATGATGTCTTTTACCAGGAGCTGGCTTCTCCCAATAACAAGCCCAAAGTATGTGGGAGAAAATTTTCCTATCCTCACCTCTACAAATTGGGAAGAGTGTATGCCAGAGATGTGTCCTGTCTCCTCCATACCTTTTCAATCTATATGCAAAACAGATTATCCGGGAAGCTGGGCTGTATGAGGAGATACGTGGCATCAGGATTGGAGGAAGATTCATCAACAATCTGTGTTATGAGGATGACACGACCCTGCTTGCTGAAACTGAGGAGAACATGAAGTGGTTGCTGCAAAAGGTCAAGGACTGCAGCCTTCAATATCAATTGAAGCTCAACATCAAGAAAACAAAGATTCTCACCACTGGACCAATCGGTAGCATCAGGATGGATGGCGAAGAGATTGAGATTGTTCACAGCTTCAGTTTGCATGGCTCCACGGTCAACACTCTTGGCACCAGCAGCCAGGAAATTAAATGACGTATTACAATGGAAAATTCTGCTTTTAGAGACCTCTCCAAAGTGTTGAAGAGCAACAACATTTGTCTGGAGACTAAGGTGCACCTGATACAGGCTATGGTCTGTGCAATCACTTGCTATGCGTCAGAAAGCTGGACAATGACTAGGGATGATCGAAGGAGAATTGATGCCTTTGAGCTGGGGTATTGGAAAAGAGTATTGGATATAGCATGGACTGCTAAAAGAACAAACAGGTTCATCCTAGAGAGGATTAAACCAGGGTGCTTCTTGGAGGAGAGGATTCTGAAGCTTCGTCTGACATACTTTGGACATGTTGCAAGGAGAGACCAGTCCTTAGAGAGGGACATCATGCTTGGGAGGGTGGAGGGACAGCACAGGAGAAGAACCTTGATGAGATGAATCGATTCAGTGGCTAGGGTAATGGGGATAGGTGTGTCAGAGACAGTGGGATTGGCACAGAATAGAGCAGGGTTCGGGGCTGTTGTCTCTATGAGTTGCTGACGACTTGGCAGCACATAACAACACCTCTACAAGTACCCTGGCTGTACTTTTAAGATAGATTTGTTTGTTCTTTTGGAATTCCGTGATATATTCAGCACTCTTTGCCAATACCACAATTCAAAGGCATGAATTCTTATCCTTTGATCATTCCTATTCATTGCACAGTTTTCACATGCATATGAAACAATTTTAATTGTCATGGCTTGAGTCTTGTACATCTTAATCTGTAAAGGGACATCCTAGCTCTGTAGTATTTTAAAGAGGTCCTTGGCAGCAGATTCGACCAAAGCAACTACTTTTTTTTTTTAAAATTTCCTGATTGCGTCTACAATGAATAAATTGGAGGGTAGCTTACTTCTCTTTTTCTGGGTACTAGATCAAACTCACCATTTGAGAGATGAAGAAATGGACAGAATATATCCCAGTCCCAATCCAATCTGCATCCTGGAGTCTCATGTCAACATTAATTCAATGTTGTTGTTGTTGTTTATGTGCCGTCAAGTTGCTTGTGACTCATAGTGACCCTATGTACAACAGCCCTAAACTCTGCTCTATCCTGTACCAATCGCACTGCCTCTGACATACCCATCCTGATTACCCCAGTCACTGAATCAATCCACCTCATAGAGGGTCTTCCCCTCCTGTGCTGTCCCTCCACCCTCCCAAGCATGATATCCCTCTCCAAGGACCTGTCCCACCTTACAACATGTCCAAAGTATGTCAGATGAAGCCCCAGAATCCTTGCCTCCAAGGAGAAGCCTGGTTTAACCCTCTCCAGAGTGAATCTGTTTGTTTTCTTAGAAGTCCATGGTACATTCAACACTCTTTTCCAGCACAACAGCTCAAAGGCATCGATTCTCCTTCTGTCCTTCCTAGTCTTTATCCAACTCTCTGATGCATAACAAGTGATTGCAAAGACCATGGCCTATATCAGACGCACCTTAGTCTCCAAAGAGACACCATTGCTCTTCAGTACTCTGGAGAGGTCCCTAACAGCAGACTTTCCCATCGCAATACATTTTTTTTATTTCCGGGCTACTGGTTCCAAGAGTGTTGATGGTGGAGCCAAGCAGACTAAAGTTGTTAGCAATCTCAATCTCTTCACCATCCATCCTGATGCTGTCAATTGGTCCAATGGTGAGAATCTTTGTCTTCTTGACATTGAGCCTCAATCCATACTGAAGGCTGCAGTTCTTGACCCTCTGCAGCAAGCGTTGCAGGTCCTCCTCAGTTTCAGCAAGCAGGGTTGTGTCATTTGCATAATGCAGATTGTTGATAGATCTTCCACCAATCCTGACACCACACTTCTCCTCATAGAGCCCAGCCTCTCAGATAATCTGTTCTGCATACAGGTTGAAAAGGTGTGGAGATAGGACACATCCCTGGCGTACACTTTTAAGAATTATCAATTTGATGCATGGGACCTTCTAAAGATTAAATCCATGTGTGCTTCAAAAACTTTTCCCAACAGGATATAAAGAAAACCTACAGACTGGGAACAAATATTTGGTAATACCATCTCAGACAAGAGTCTTATAACAAAAGTTTACAGAATACTCCTGGGTCTCCACAAGTAAAAGACTGATAACCCAATTACAAAATGGGCAAAAGACATGGAAAGAATTTTCAGAGGAAGATATTCGAATGGCAAACAGACACATGAAGAAATGTTCCAAATCACTGCAATAAGAGTTTGCAAATCAAAACCACAATGAGGTACCATCTCACTCCAGTAACAGTGGCAAAGTTTAACAGGGCAGCAATTAATAGATGTTGGAGAGGACGTGATGAGAAAGAAACTCATACATTGTTGGTGGGATTGTGAAATGTAGCAACCATTCTGGAAGGCAGTTTGGTGTGTGCTCAAAAAACTGAATACAGAAATTTCATATGACCCAGCTATTCCACTACTTGGAATATACCCTGAGAAAATGAGAACTGAGGCACAAACTGAGATTTGTACACCAATGTTCATAGCATTATTTATTCACCATTGTAAGAACATGAAAACAGCCCAAATGTCTAACCACAAACTAATGAATTAAGGAATTATGGTACATTCACACAATGGAAACTATGCAGTATGCAAGAGCATGATTTTGTAAATTATTACCTTACTTGGGAGGGACTGGAGAGCATTATGCTAAGTGAGCTCAGACCCATCAGGATAATTTTGTATAGAACCATTATTGTAGAAAGAGGGTGGGAGAGGTTGGAAGCAGAGGGATGAGGATGTACAGGGCAGTGGGGATTAATCATGGGGTTGTACAATTTGATGAGGGAATGTGAGGGAAATTGAAAGAATTTGTTCTTGAAACAGTGTATTACAATTTTGTAAATAGTAGAAAATTTAAAAAAAAATTATGTTTTATGAATAGTTCTCAAGACTTCTCCAAAGTACTCAAGAGCAACAATATCAGTTTAAACACTAAGGTGCACCTGATCCAAGCCAGTGTCTATCAGTTACTTCTTATGCATATGAAATGTTGACAATGAATAAGGATGAGAGAGAATCATCAATACTTCAGAATTGTGGTGTTGGAAAAGAGTATTGGATATACTATGGGCTACCCAAAGAACAAGCAAATTTGTCTTGGAGTCTGTGTGCTCATTAGAGACAAGGAAGGTGAAACTTTATCTCACATATTTGGAGCATGTTGTCAGAAAGGCCCAGTTATTGGGGGGGGGGGGAACATTAGTCTGGGAAAGGTGAAGGATCAGAGAAAGAGAGGAATACCCTCAACAAGATGGATTAACATAATGACTGTTACAATGGGTTTGAGAGCATCAGAAATGGTGAGGATGGCACATGATAGGGCGAAGTTCAGATCTGTTCATAGAGTCGCTATTAGTCATAGTTCACTTCATGGCACCTAACAATAGCAATGAGGTTACAAAGACAAGGAGATGCAGGCCGAGTCCAAGGAGCCCACAGTTGGGGAAAGGAATATGAAACATATGACAAAATGGCAATGTTAGGGTTTTGTTGGTTTCCTATTGCTGTTTGCAACAAACCACCACAAACATAGCAACTTAAAACCAAGTAGTTCACAGTTTTAAAGGTTGGAAGTCTGCAGTGATGTGACCATGTTCTGTGCTCAAGGTATCACAATGTTAAAAAACAAAATAATGGAGACTGTGTCCTTATATGGAAGACAACCAGGGAAAGATCTGCTGCAAACTCCTCAAACTGTTTCCAGAATTTATTTCCTTGTCATTGTGGGACTGAGATGCTCATTGCCTTTATAGTAACTTGCTGGGGACCACTGTCAGATCGTTGTCATGTGATGCTCTGTATATCAACAACAGAGAATATCTCTCACTTCTCCCTCTTTGCCAAGTTAGAAAAAACTCTCAGCTCTTTTCCCTCATGTAATTGTATTTCTTTTTTTGTTCTTGTGGATAACTTATATGTTATCATTTTGCATCAGAGAGTTGGACAATGACCAGGGAGGATAGAAGGAGATTTGATGCCTTTGAGCTGTGATGCTGGAGAAGAGTATTGAGAAAACCATGGACTGCTACGAAAACAAACAGATTTGTCCTGGAAAGGGTTAAACCGGGTGGCTCCTTGGAGGCAAGGATTCTGAGGCTTCGTCTAACATACTTTGGACATGTTGTGAGGAGAGACCGGTCCTTGGAGA
>NW_006399799.1:13473351-13475397 GCF_000299155.1 Elephantulus edwardii
CGTGCCACCCCAGTATACTCCACTATGCAGCCTTCGTTCTGGACTCTTGTCATGACCATAATACCCAATCATATATCATTTTTAAACAGTTCTCTCCCTCATCTGTTTCAATACAGTATACATAATATATCCAATCTTTCTCACTCTCACCCCAACCCTGATGTCAGCCCCATTCTACAACAGTGGCACTATGCAATATTTGTCCTTTTTTGACCGAGATATTTCACTCAGCATAATGTCCTCCAGGGTCACCCATTTTGTATGATATTTATAACTTCCTCGTTTTTCAATGCAGTGTGAATATACCATTGTGTGAATATACCAGAGCTTCTCTATCCATTGGATTATTAATGGGCACCTAGGTGGTTTCCAACACTTTGTTATTGTGAACAAAGCCGCAATAAACACGGGTGTGCATATATCTGCCTGGGTGGCAGTTATGGTTTCTTTAGGTATGTTCCCAGTAGTGGAATTGCTGGGTCAAATGGTATTTCTATTCATAGCAGCACTTTTATAAAGCAGGTCTGATATGGAGAATTGGGAGAATAGGGTAAGAGTAGATAGGTAATGACCATTGCATTGGAACACATGAAAGAAAGAACTGTCTCAAAGGAATATATGATTAGGCGTTATACATATGATGACAGCCTAGAATAAGAGGTATATCCATTGCAAAAAAGACTGGGGGAGGGGAAGGTAGGTAATTATGCAATAATGATTTTTTTTTTAAAAAAAAGGGAATGGGGTGGGGAAAAGAGAGGGAGAAGGGGTAAAATGTGCAACAATTAATGAATGAAAATCTAACTTCTCTGTAAATGTTAGTTAAAATTCCAAAATAAAATTTTACTGTAAAAATGTTATACCCTTGTAAACTCTTTAAGACTGTTTACTCTGTCTTTAGGGTCAATAAGAGCTGGAGTCAACTTGCTAACAATGACTTTGGCTTTTATCTTCTTAATGGTTGCTGAAAGAGAGGAAGACCCTCAGACAGTTAGATTGACACAATTCTCACCATTGGACCAATTGACAGCATCAGGATGAATGGTGAAGAGATTGAGATTGTTCACAGCTTTAGTCTGCTTGGCTCCATAGTCAACACTCTTGGCAACAGCAGCCAGGAAATTAAAAGACATATTGCGATGGGTAAGTCTTCTGTTAGGGACCTCTCTAAAGTACTGAAGAGCAATGGTGTCTCTCTGGAGACTAAGGTGAGTCTGATATAGGCCATGGTCTTTGCAATCACTTGTTATGCATCAGAGAGTTGGACAATGACTAAGAAGGATAGAAGGAGAATCGATGCGTTTGAGCTGTGGTGCTGGAGAAGAGTATTGAATGTGCCATGGACTTCTAAGAAAACAAACAGGTTCATCCTGGAGAGGGTTAAACTGGACGACTCCTTGGTGGCAAGGATTTTGAGGCTTTGTCTGACATACTTTGGGGACATGTTGTAAGGAGGGACCGGTCCTTGGAGAGGGACATCATGCTTGGGAGAGTGGAGGACAACACAAGAGGGGAAGACCTTCTATGAGGTGGATTGATTCAGTGACTGGGGTAATCAGAATGGGTGTGTCTGAGACAGTGCGATTGGCACAGGACAGCAGAGTTTAGGGCCGTTGTACATAGGGTCGCTATGAGTCATAACTGACTTGATGGCACATAACAACAACAACAACACATATATGTATATATATGGGTGTGTATATATGTATATATGCATATTTGTTAAGTACCTTCGAGTTATAGATGACTCATAGTGACCCTATGAATGAAAGATACTTGTATAACTTTGGTCATTTCTCCATGTTCAAAGAGTTTCTGGAGACAAGCCATTTTGAAAATGAATGCCACTCCTGGTTCAAAGCTTATTTTAATCGGGAAGCTCCACCAAACACTGTCCACCATGTTGTTGTTGTTGTTGTTATGTGCCGTCGAGTCGTTTGCAACTCATAGCAACCCTATGCACAACAGCCCTAAACCCTGCTCTATCCTGCGCCAACCGCACTGCCTCTGACACACCCATCCCGATTACCCCAGTCACTGAATCAA
>NW_006399799.1:13475637-13476848 GCF_000299155.1 Elephantulus edwardii
CACTCTCTTTCTGTCCTCCCTAGTCATTGTCCAACTCTCTGATGCATAACAAGCGATTGCAAATACCATGGCCTGTATCAGGCGTACCTTAGTCTCCAGAGAGACACCGTTACTCCTGAGTACTTTAGAGAAGTCCCTAACATAGGTAACCATTATCACATTTGCCACATCAATGTCACAGTGTTTAGCATCACAGGCACCACAAGTTACCTCTGTACAGCAATGCGCAGACCACTGCTATATCACCTAGAAGAATGTTTGACAAAAACCAGTTTAAACCAGGCCTTAGGGCCGCAGGTTAAAATCACCCACCTTTGGCTTATGATAAGGCTTCCTATTAAAAAAACCCTCTTGGTCAGCAGTATGTGGCTGGAATCCAGTGTGAAAGTCATGTGCAGTAACCAGGTTCTGCAGAAGCTTGTTGGCTGGGACTGGTGAGCCTTAGGGTGGAATGTTGATTCACTAAGTGGAGTGAGACTATGTGATAAGGCCATTTCCCTTTATATATATTTTTTTATATATATGTATATTACATGTGTTTATCCATTACTTTGTTGATCGGCTCTTGGATTACTTCCACTTTTTGACTACTGTGAATAGTGCTACAGTTGACACTGGTGTACAAGTCTGCTTTCAAGTCTTTAGGATATATAGGTAGGAATGGAATTTCTGGGTCATATGAATAGTTCTATTTTTAGGTTTCTGAGAGCCTGCTAAACTGTTTTCCACAGTGGTTGTTGTTGCTAGGGGCCATCAAATTGAGTATGACTCATAGCAACCCTATGAACAAAAGATCGGAACCCTGTTCTATCCCGTGCCAACCTCTCACTTCCTGACACACAAGAGTCCATTGCAGCAGTTACCGCATCAATACACTTACTTGGTCAAGGGTCTTCCTCTCCTTTGCCAACCCTCCACCCTTCCTAGCATCATATCCTTCTACAAGGAATAGTGCCTTCCAGCAACATGCCCAAAGTATGTAGAGGAAGGCTCATCATTCTTGCCTCCAAAGAGCACTCTGGCTGCACTCTCTCCAAGACATATTTGTTTGTTCTTTTGGTTGTCAATGGGATGTTCAGTGCTCTTCTCCAACAGCACAGCTCAAAGGCATCTCTTCTTCTTCTGTCATACTTATTCATTGTCTGGCTCTCAAATGCATAGTAAGTGATTGGAAAGACTATGGCCTGAATTAGATGTACCTTAGTCCTCAA
>NW_006399799.1:13477523-13503642 GCF_000299155.1 Elephantulus edwardii
TCAGCAATGATATCCCTGGTGCCACAACCTTTTCTAAATCCCACTTGAACTTCTGGCAGTTCCCTATCTATATACTGTTCTATCTGGTTTTGAAAGATCTTCAGCAGTATCTTGCTTGCATGTGATATTAATGACATTAATAGTTTCCACATTCAGTTGGATCACCTTTCTTGGGCATGGGAACAAATATGGAGCTCTTCAAATCCATTGGCCACACAGTACTTATTTTGCATTTTAACCAGCAAAGGTAAAGGTCCTCCTTTCCCCATAGTCTCACTAACATTTGTTGTTTTCTTTCAGTTTAAGCATTTTTAAAACCCCAAACCAAATCCATTGCTATCTAATTGATTCTGACTCATAATGACACGTTAGGGCTGAAAAGAACCGCCCCTTAGAGTTTTTGAGGCTATAAATCTTGAGAGAGGTGATTTATCCCATTTTTCTCCTGAGATACAGCTGGTGGATTTGAACCAATGACTGACATTTCAACTAGCAGCCTAAGGCTTAACTCACTAAGCAACTAATGCTCCTTTGCCATTCTGGTAGGGAGAAATAGTGTGTTTTTGTAATTTCAATTGATAATGTGTATTTTCACTTTATTTTGTAAAATCTTTAGATGAACATAAATTTTTCATTTTCATGAGATCTCATTTCTATTGGATTTTGGCTGTTCGTGCATTCATTATTATATAGTCCATTGTTGAAAGTTAAGCTTGCCTGTGTTACCTCTGCTTGTTCTAAGAATTTTATGGCTTTGTTTTACATAGTAGCTCTTTAATCCATTTTCACTTTGTTTTTATAGGTGGTGTAAGGGAACTATCACTTTCATTTTGCTGGATGTGGAAATGGATTTTTCTGTGTCCTTGGCTGAAGAAACTCCTCTTTCCCTGTTGAAAGGACTTAGTAGCTCTCTTGTCATAAAATCAGTTGACCTTAGATATGATAGGTTTATTTCTTACTCTAAATTGTATTAGATATATTGCTGTACTAACATCAAATGATTTTTATTATTGTCACTGTGTAGTATACCTTTGAGTTGTGGTGCTGGAAAAGAGTCTTGAACATACCATGGGCCACCAACAAAACAAATAGGAGAGGGTGAAACCAAGTTACTCCTTGGAGGCTAGGATTTTGAAGCTCCATCTCACATACTTTGGGCACGTGACCAGGAGGGACCAGTTCTTGGAGAAGAACATTATGCTTGGAAGAGTGGAGGGACAGCACAGGAGAGGAAGATCACAGATGAGATGGATTGATACAGTAACTGGAGCAATGTGGGTAGGTGCATCAGAGTCAGTGAGACTGGCTCAGGATAGGGCAGGCTTCAGAGCTATTGTATAGGTTCTAAAAGTGTAAGTACTCTTACTTGGTTCTTCTGTTTCAAAATTGTTTAGTTATTTGTGGCCTCTTATACTTCCATGTAAAATAGAAGATTAGTTTTTCTATTTCTGTGAAGAAGAGTTTTGGAGCATTGATTGTTATCGTTGTTGTTGTTATGTGCCGTTGAGTCACCTGTGACTCATAGCAACCCTCTATACAACAGCCCTAAACCCTGCTCTATCCCATGACAAACTTATTGTCTCCAACACACCCATCCTCATTACCCCAGTCACTGAGTCAATCCATCTCATCAAGGGTCTTCCTCTCCTGCGCTGTCCCTCCACCCTCCCAAGCATGACATCCCTCTCCAAGGAGTGATCCTGCCTTGCAAAATGTCCAAAGTAGTCAGATGAAGCTTCAGAATTCTTGCCTCCAAGGAACAGCCTGGCTTCACCCTCTTCATGACCAACTTGTTTGTTCTCCTAGAAGTCCATGGTATATTCAATACTCATCTCCAGCACCACAGCTCGAAGGCATCAATTCTCCTTCTATCATCCCTAGTTATTATCCAGCTTTCTGCTACATAGCAAGTGATTGCAAAGACCATGGCTTGTATTGGGTGCACCTTAGTCTCTAGACTGACATTGTTGCTCTTCAGTACTGGAGAGGTCTCTGACAGGAGACTTTCCCAGTGCAATTCGTCTTTTAATTTCCTGGCTGTTGCTACCAAGAGTGTTGATTGTAGAGCCAAGCAAACTGAAGATGTCAACAATCTCAATCTCTTCATCATCTATCATGATGCTACCAAGCATCTTAGTGGTGAGAATCTTTGTTTTCTTGTTGTTGAGTTTCAATTGATATTGAAGGCTGTAGTCCTTGACCTTCTGCAGCAAGCACTTTCAAGTCCTCCTCAGTTTCAGCAAGCAAGGTTGTGTCATCTGCATAATGCAGGTTATTGATGAGTCTACCTCCAATCCTGATGCCACATTTCTCCTCTTAAAAGATAATCTCCTCCCAGATAATCTCTTCTGTATATAGGTTGAAAAGGTTTGGAGATAGGAAACATCCTTGCACACACCCTTCGCAATTTTGAACCATGCAATGTCTCCTTGCTCTATTCTGATGCCTGCTTCTTGGTTCAAGTAAAGGTTTCACATAAGCATAATCAAATGTTCTGGGATTCTCCTTCTCAGAGTTAGCCACTGTTTGTTGTGATCTACACAGTCAAATGCCTTTGTATGGTCAATGAAACACAGACATTCCTCTGGTACTCTCTGATTTCAGCCAAGATCCATCTGACATTAGCTATAATATCCCTAGTGCCATGGCCGTTTCTAAACCCAGCCTGCACTTCCTGCAGTTTTTTGCTGATGTTCTAGACATTTTGGGATAATCTTCAGCAGAATCTCGCTTGCATGTGATATCAATGATACTGTTTGATAATTTCCACACTCTGTCAGATCTCCTTTCTTTGGAATGGGAACATATATGGGTCTCTTCCAGTAAGTTGGCCAGGTGATTGTCCTCCAGAATTCTTGTCACAACTTGGCGAGCACATCTAGGGCAGAGTCTATTTGTTGAAATATGTCAATTGGTATGCCATCAATTCCTGGGCACTTGTTTTTTGCCAATTCTTTCAGAGCAGCTTGAATGTCTTCCTTCATCACCACAAGCTCTTGCTCATACATTGTTTCATGAAATTCTTCTGTGTCTGCCAATTCCTTTTGGTACAATGACTCTATATAATCTTTCCATCTTCTTTCAATGCTTCCTGGATCATTTAATATTTGACTCAAAGCATCCTTAAGTATTGATTAGGATTACATTAATTCTATGGGACACTTTGAGCAGTATGGATATCTTAAGTATTATAGTATTAAGTATAATATTAAGTATTCAAATCTATGAACATGGGACATATCTCTATTTACTTAGCTTTTAAAAATCCTTTCCAGCAGCATTTTATATTATCCAGTGTATAAGTCCCTTCATGTTCTCCATTAGATTTGTGCCTAGAATTTTTTCTCTTAGATGCTTTTGTAAATGAAATTGTTTCCCTAATTTAACCCTCCATTTTAAAAAGACTCCTGTAATTATGTCAGACCCACCTAGATAATTTCCTTATTTATAGGCAACTATTCCATACGTTATTGTTGTGTACCATCGAGTAGGAACCAATCTACAGCTGATCTTCCAGCAGGTTTTCTGAGACAGTAAATCACACAGGAGGAGATGGTCCATTTTTCTCTTGTGGAACAGCTGGTTGATTTGAACCACACACCTTTGCATTTGCAGTACAATGCCTTACCACTAAGCCACCAGCATTAGGATAGTGGTGAGTATCTATGCATGCTATATAGCATAACTTAATTATAGATGTTGTTGTTTTAGGTGGCATTGAATCAAGCATTAAAACTCTTTCACTTTCCCTTATACTACACTGAGTGTTTACACCTGTTGTTGTTTGTTGTTGAGTACCATTGAGTCAGAACCAACCCATAGCTCACCCCCCAGAAGGTTTTCAGAGGTAGTTAATTGTATGGAAGGATATTGCCCATTCTTCTCCTGTGTAGCGCCTGGTGGATTTGAACTGCATGCCTTTGAGGCTGCAGTACAATTTCTTACCACTAGGTCACCAGAGAAAGTAGAAAATCTTCAGGATTAGCATTTTGTTTACCATATCCAGTCTACCACACAAGTTCTCTTCAATATCCCTCTTTGACGTTCCTTGGAAGTTTGTTCTGTAGCCTTCTCTATAGCACAATCGTCATTGTATTGTTGTTATTAAGTACATTTTAAAAATCTTCCTAGATGAAAACTTCATAAGATCAGGAGCCCATTATACGTGACATATACCTTAGGGCCTCAGACAAGGCTTGGTATAAAGGAAATGCTACTGCATGTTTTGAAAAATAGAAAAAAAAGAACTAAATTAAAAGTACACATACTGCATTTTTGATCGTTGCTGCTTCTTTTGGACCCAGTTCAAAACTTCTGACACTTCTCAGAAAGAATTATTTACTCCCTCCCTATAAACTGTATCACCTTGTAGTATTTTAAGTTAGATTGTGATTCCCTCAAGGGCACTTCATTTTTGTTTCACTTGAAGCTCCCAGCACACAGCTCATCCTTGTGGTTCTTGAGTCACCTTGGACTTCCGACAGCTCCCAGTGCAGCTCAGTGAAAGGCTGCTGGGCGTTTCACCTGCTCCTTGATTGCTTGCAGACCAGCTGTTTGTGATCCACAGGGTTTTCACTGGCTGGTTTTGTAAGTTAGAACCAGGTGTCTCTTAGTTTGTCTTAGTCTAGAGACTCTGATGAAATCTGCTCAACGTCATACCAGTGTTTGAGTCTCTACTCGAACAGGCAGCCAATTGCTCTGCACAAGTACATTGGCTGCATTAAACCCGGGTCTCCTGCATGGAAGGTGAGGATTCTATCGCTGAACTGCTATATCACATCATGTATGTCATTATTTCTTAGTGCCTGAATGTTTAAAAAGAGAGAAGAAAGAAGTTTAAAAACCGTGGAGCAGATGGAAAACGGAACTGGGTTCTGACCAGACCCTTGTGAGGAAGAACAAGGGAAGACAAATATCAAGGCAGCATTAAAGGGGGAACATAGGCAAATTAGTCAGGATGTATTTTTTTTTAAGAAAAATAAGGTGTATTAGAAAATCCCAAATTTGTTGTTTAAATATTACATTTAAGAATAAGTCTGGCAGTAACCCATGTTGTTATTTTTAGTTGCTATCAAATTAATTTTAACATATCTGCATAACAGAACTTCACAAGATTTTCAAGACTGTGATTTTTGACAGACCTGTCTTCTAAGGTTTCTTTGGATGCAATTTGAACTCCTGGTCTTTTGAATAGTGATCAAGAGCTTAATCACTTGTGCTCCCTAGGGATTCTGGAGCTATCCACAAGGGGAACCAAAAAGCATCTATTCTTCCCTGACAACTGTTGTTACTGTTGTTGTGTACTGTTAAGTCAGAGTTAACTCATCGCTGATCTTCTGGCAGATTTTCAGAGCCAGTAAGCAGGAGGGGAGGAGATTGTCCATCTTTTTCACCACAGAGCAGCTGGTGGATTCAAACCATGTGCCTTCAGGTTGGCAGCACAGCTCCTTATCACTAGGCCACCAGCCTGACCATTGAGGAAGTATCATTTTCTTTTTATTATGTTACTGATGAATTGTGAGTGGACCAAGGGGATGAATTGGCGAAGGAAAAGATGACTTCTGGTGCTTAATGAAATTGTATGGATGAGAGTGAGAGAGAAGGGGCCCTGAGACACAGAAGAGCTTTTAACTCTTAATAGGTATATTTCTTTCTTATACTTTGGTTGTTGGCTTTAAGTGACTCCTTTTCTGCCTCAAGACTACTTAAAATTATTAAGTGGATAGTTTGAACAGATTTTATCTGTATACAGGAAATTTCCTGATCTAGAAGCCTGAACCTCTTTGAAAGAGCCTGAGCTTCATTTTCCCTAGAAAGGCTGTGCGTCCCTCGTGTCACAGTGGAGAAAACATTAGACTTGACTTCATGTTCAAGCTCTGCCACGTACCACATCACTGTGGGCAACCAGATTTCTCCAAGTCTCGGGTGTTTGCTTGGTTTTTTCCCCTCCTAAAAGCTAGGGATAATATTCCCACCCCACAGAGTGATAAATGTTGACCAAGTGACTCTAATACTCTTCTCTGACCCATGTAGGTTGAATATCTTTTTAATCAACCCTGTAGACCTTTCTTCATATCTGCTCTGTGCATACCATCTCCACCTCTCATCTGTCTTTCTACCAGCTGCATCCTCAGGTTTTCATCCCTGAGGTAATTAGGAGGAAGGGCTATGCTGACTGACTTGAGCTAACCAGAGTCCAGCCCAGGAACTAGAGGCCACCTGGATACTTCTCAAAATGCATGACTAAATTTAGAGTACTGCTTGCTGAATGAGTGAAAAATGCCAAAACAACTGTTGTGTTCTCCTTTGGTCAAAATTATTACCTATTCATTTAGATGCTCCATCAGGCCACTTTGTACATAGCTATATGTGTTATTGTACAGCTGGCTATCGAGCCACTTATGAAGTACTACACTATTTTGTCCCACTTACTTTGGTCATGTTGGTAGGAGAGGTTATTCCTTGGAGATGGACATCATGCTAAGGAAGGTAGAGGGATAGCAAAGGAGAGGAAGGCCAGTCCTAGGTGGGTTGACACATCATTACATCAATGGGCTTGAGTGTGTCACTGATTGTGAGGATGGCACAGAATAGGACAGGGTTCAGATCTCCTGTTCATAGGGTCGCTATGAGTCATGCTCGCCTCGACAGCACCAAACAATAGCAATCCTATTTTAAGGGAAGCTTTGGTGGCTGAGTGGTAATAAATTGTACTACCAGCACAAAGGTATATGGTTCAAATCCACCAGCTGCTCCACAGAAGAAAGATGGGCAATCTTCTATGTTATTTATTTCTTCTAAAAACCTACTGGAGGGTCAGCTATGGCTTGGTTCCAACTCAACAGTACTTTACAATTCTGTTATAGAAGGGAGCTTGGATAGCTCAGTAATAAGGAGTTGGGCTGCCTATCCAAAGGCATGTAGTTTGACACCACCAGCTGCTCTGGGGGGAAAATGGGTATTCTCTTGTGCAATTTATAGCCCCTGAAAACCCACTGGAGTTTCAGCTATGAGTACAAAACTCCAGCTCAATAGTACACGGCAACACAACTCTGTTTAATACCCTTGGAAAAGTTATCAAAATGACAGCAATTTTCCTGATACAGCTTGTAACCTAGTGAGAAAAGATACTATTATGCAGAAAATCACACATACCATGAAGTAGATGCAATGAAAATGATGTGGTATTTAGAAGTGGCTAAGGTAAGGAACGTTTACACAGAGAAGATGGTATTTTAAGTGGGCTCTGAATGATATGGGTAAGAAAAGTTGATTGGATGTTGAGGGGAAAATATTGAAGGAGAGAGTGTTAGTTATATAGAGAAGGTATAATGAGACAGGGCAGAAAAATGGAGGGACATGTTGTTTTTGTGGGACTGGAGCAGAAAATCCACATAGGATATCATAGAATAAGAAGCTGGGAAGAGAAAGTTGGACTTATGGAGAGTCTCAACTGTCACTTAAGAATCTTGAATGCAAGTAGGGGAAGGGAAGGATATACCTGAATGGAGGGGTGGGGCATAGGAGCTTTTCTTGGCTTTGTCAGGCTCCTGCTGCTGCCTTTGTCCGGAAACCTCTCCTCGACGCCTTCCTTGACATCCTTTGCACCCCTCTAGCCCATAGTAAATGTCGTCTCCTCCAAGATGCTTTGTTCCACCTTGCAATCTGACTATGTCTCCCAACTCTGAGCTCCCCATAGTTCACCATCTGATCCTTTCCGCTGGTATTTATCACAGCCCACCTTGCCAGGTAGCTATTTTAATACATATCTTTTCTGAAACATGCACATAGTTTATGCTTGGTTAACACATTTAGGTTTATTAGAATTTAATTCTCCAATACTCCACCTATGACTTGGGAATATAGAGCTATGATAGCTGATCATCCTCACTGTTGTTGTTGTTATGTGCCATCGAGTGGCCTGCAACTAATAGCAATTCTATGTGCAATAGCTCTGAAGCTTGCCCTGTCCTGAGCCAGTCTCACTGACTCTGACACACCTACCCCCATTTCCCGAGTCACTGTATCAATCCATTTCATCTGGGGTCTTCCTCTCCTGCACTGTCCCTCCACCCTTCTAAGCATGATGTCCTTCTCCAAGGATCTATTCCCCCTGGCCACATGACCAAAGTATGTTAAGACAGAACTTCAAAATCCTAGCCTCCAAGGAGATATTTTATTTCATCCTCTCCAAGACAGACATATTTGTTTTCTTGGTGGTCCCTGGTATGTTCAAGACTTTTCTCCAGTGCCACTAAACAAAGTTATCAATTATTCTTCTATCATTCTTAGTCATAATACAGCTCTCATGTGTAGCAGGTAATTGTGACTGGATCAGGTGCACCTTAGTCTCTAGACTGACATTGTTGCTTCTCAGCACTCTGGAAAGGTTCCTGACAACAAATTTACCCAATGCAATCTTTTGATTTTGTGATTGATGGTGTCAAGAGTGCCATTTGTGGAGCCAAGCAAGCTGCAACTGTTAACAACCTCAATCTCTTCTCTATCCATTGTGGTGCAGCTAATTGGGCCAGTGGTGAGAATCTTTGTCTTCTTGATGTTGAGCTTCAATCTATATTGAAGACTATAGTCCTTGACCTTCTGCAGAAAGTGCTTCAGGTCACTAGAATTACTATAAACATGGTAGATAGGCAATAGATTGTTGTTGGTTTTGTTGTTGTTATATGCCGAGTTGCCTGCGACTCATAATGACCCTGTGTACAACAGCCCTAAACCCTGCTCTATTCTGTGCCAATATTATTGTGTCTGATACACCTACCCCATTACCCCAGACACTGAATCAATACATCTCATCAAGGGTCTTTCTCTCTTGCTCTGTCCCTCCACCCTCCCAACCATGACATCCCTCTCCAAGGACTGATCCTGTCTTGCAATCTGTCCAAAGTATGTCAGGCAGAGCTTCAGAATTCTTGCCTCCAAGGAGCAGCCTGGCTGCACCTTCTCCAGGACAAACTTGTTCTCTTAGCAGTCCATGGCATATTCAATACTCTCCCCCATCACCACAGCTCAAAGGCATTGATTCTACTTCTATCATCCCTAGTCATTGTCCAGCTTTCCAATGTATAGCAAGTAATTGCAAAGACCATGGCCAGACTAACTCCAGACTGACATTGTTGCTCCTCAGTACTTTGGAGAGGTCTCTGACAGCAGACTTTCCCAATGCAATTAGTCTTTAATTTTTTGGGTCCTGGTACCAAGAGTGTTGATTGTAGAGCCAAGCAAACTGAAGCTGTCAACAATCTCAATCTCTTCATCATCTATCATGATGCTGTCAAGCATCCCAGTGGTGACAATCTTTGTTGTCCTCCTCAGTTTCAGCAAGCAGGGTTGTCTCATATGCATAACACAGATTGTTGATGATTCTACCTCCTATCCTGATGCCACATTTCTCCTCATAGAGTCCAGCCTCTCAGATAATCTGTTCTGCATATAGATTGAAAAGAAATGGAGATAGGACACATCCCTGGTGTACACCCTTCCCAGTTTTGAACCATGCAGTGTTTCCTTGCTCAGTTCTGATCACTGCTTCCTGGTCCACATATAGATTTTGTATAAGGACAATCAAGTGATCTGGGATTCTCTTTCTTCTCAGTGTCTTCCACAATTTGTTGTGATCTACACAGTCAATTATCTTTGCATAGTCAATAAAACACGTATAGACAAGGCATGGGGATGGAAGGGCGTGGTGCAGGGGTAAAACACATGCAACAGGAGGTGACTCAGGTGACCCCACACCACACAGGTACGTAGGACAGCGTCTCCCAGAAGCCCGCAGGTCAAGGAAACAGATTAGAAAATCTTTTTTACTCATTTATTCCAGAGCTGAAATAAGGTGACAATTTGAGATTTATCTAGTCTTATTTTACTAGGAAAGCCCAGAGATGTGCAGTAATTTACTCAAGTTCACACAGTAAGTTAGTGGTCTAAAATAATATACGTAAAATGGCCTATCATGCTTGATCCTTAGAGAAGTACATCATGCTTAGAAAGGTGGAGAGTCTGCATAGGAGAGGGAGACCTTCAACAAGATGATGACTGTACCAGTGTGCTCAGGTATATTAGAGATGCTAAGAATGTCACATGATTCAGATCTGTTATTCATAGGGATGCTATGAGTGGCAGTTGACTAGATGACACAATAAAAACAACAACATCGTAGTTAATATTATGTGTCAACATCTAGTGTAGCTAAGGATTTTGAAGCTCCATCTGACATACTTTTGGCATGTTGCCAGGAAGGACCAGTCCTTCGAGAAGGACATCATGCTTGGAAGGGTGGAGTGACAGCACAAGAGAGGAAGACCCTGGAGGAGATGGATTGACCCAATAACTGGGATAGTAGGGGTCGGTGTGTTGGAGACAGTGAGATAGAGGATAGGACAGGGTTCAGCGCTGTTGTACATAAGTTCACTATGAATTTCAGATGACACAACAGCTCATAACAACAACATATACTATATATTTAGTGCTCCTTGGAGGCAAAGGTGATAAAGCTTCATCTCACATACTTCAAGCACATATATCATTGGGGACATCCTGCTTGGGAAGGTGAAGGGTCAGTTAAAGAGAGGAAGAACCACAACCAGATGGGTTAACACAGTGATTGCTGCCATGGGCTTGAGCATGTCAGAAATTGTGAGAATGGCACATGAAAGGACAGGGTTCAGATCTGTTGTTCTTAACATAGCTATGGGTCATACTTTACTTGATGGCACCTAACAATGACAAGATGATATTAATAAGGCAGAATTAGAAGTGGTTCTATAAAGATATCGTTAGTCTGATCTGATGAAAGAGAAGTCTTCTCACAAACTTTTTGTGCTACCCAGCAGCCTTGCCTGGTGCACAACAGACATTTGATAATCCTGTCTACTTTCTAGTTGCATAATCACCCATTTTCTTGTTAAAATGTTTTTTATTTATATTGCTCCCTTCTCTCTCACTTCTCACCTTTGTTAATCCTCCAAAATCGATTCTATATGTAAACAGTTGATCTTATACCATAATTGTCTTTTTGTGCCTGACTTATGGGACCTAGCATAATTTGTTCTATTTTCATCCATGTTGTACAATATTTCACAAATTCGTAATCCTTTTTCAGTGATGCAGAATACTTTATTGTGAAAAAGTGCAGTTTCTTAGTTTCTTCATTTCTTTAGTCTGTTGATTGTCGCTTGTGTTGTTTCTAACTCTTTGCTATTATAAATAGTACTGCCATAGACATGTGTGTGACAAGCATGTCATTGCAACTATTATGTCTTTGGGATATACAACTAAGCCCTGGTGGCCTAGTGGTAAGGAGTTATGCTGCCAATTCAGAGGCATGTGGTTTGAATCCACTAGCTGCCCTGAGATAGAAAGGTGGGCAGTCTCCTCCTGTGTAATTTATAGCCTCTGAAATCTACTAGAGGGGTGGCTATGAGGCAGCTCTGACTCGATGACACACACCACCACCACCAAGTGGTGGACTTGCTGGTCAAATAATATTTCTATTGTCAATTTTCTAAGGACGCATCAAACTGCTTTTCATAATGGTAGCACCATTGTATACTCCCACCAGCAGTGTATGAGACATCATAGCCTCACCAGCGTTGGTTGTTGAATGTCTTTTTGAACATGACTACTTTTGCTGGAATGAGATGGTATCTCATGGTTGGTTTTTTGTTTTGGTTTTTTTTTAAATTTTATTATTTTTGTGTGTGTGCATGTACCATCAAATCAAATCTCACTGGTACAGGAGGATTGTTCCTCCTTCTCCAGCAGAGCATCTGGTGGATTTGAACCATGCACGTCTGGGATTGCAGTGCTCATGGTTGTTTTGATTTGTATCTCTGCTAATCCAAAGGTGGTGCATCTCTGGTGGTTTGCATCCACCAGTGGCTCAGTGGCAAAGAGATGGACAATCTTCTCCTGAAAACTGCTGGTTCCACCTCAATGACAGTAAATTTAAGTGGGTCATGCTAATGAGCTTACGCCTTTCTTGGTGTGCTTTTTTGGCCATTCATGTATCTCTTTGGTGGCATATCTTTTCATGTCTTCTTCCCCATTTTGTAATCGAGTTGCTTGTCTTTTTCTTGTTAAGGTGTTGATATTTTCTATAAATTTGATAGATGAGTTCTTCATGAGATGTCATTGTCAAATACCGCCCCCCCCCGCCCCCCCGCAATCTGTAGGTTGTCATTTTACCTTTTTGGAAAAGTCTTTTGAAGCACATAGATTTACTTTTTGGGGAAGTCTCAATCCTCTTATTTCTCTCCATCTCCATTCTGCTCTTCTTGAAACTTAATTGAACACCATATTTCTTGTAATCCTTCCCACACTTTGTGGTGTTTCTTACATTTAAAGCTCTAAACACACCTGGAACTTTTCCTTCTCTCTCTGTCTCTTCTCCCAATTTCCTCAGGCTCCCTCCTACTGATCAGTTAAGATTACCTTCCCCTGGGAATTTCCTTTGATTCCAGCTCTTCTATCCTCACCCAACAATGGTTTAAATGTCCCTCTTGTTGTTTCTTGGTAGCCTGACATGTTTCTTCACCACTCTACTCACTAAGTTGTGTGGATACCATTTGTTTATGTAGCTGTCTCCCACCTAACAACAGGCTACAGAAGGTTAGAGCCCTCTGTGTTCTTTATCACATCCTGGCACCTGATACCTGGAACATTTGGTGGATGTTTGTGGAATAAAAGTGCACAGTGGGGCCCTCTCAGACCCAAGCCACAGACCCAGAGAAGCATCCCCAACAGGCAGCTTGGATTGTGATGGTGTGAGTGCTTTGCAGTGTAGTGCTGAGCCTCAAACCTCATTGTTTGTCTAAGACACTTCTTCTGCTCTTGCTGGTCTTGTAAAATACCAAATAAAAATAGTTCCAGGAAGCTATGTGGCTGAGAAATTCCAGAATCTGCCTGAGCTCCTAGATGAAAGCTGTTAGGAAACTAGTCATTGATAAAACTTGCTGTTTCTCTGTGATTTGGTTTCACACCGTTGTGAAGGTACTGACTCTTTCTTGTCCTCAGTTGCCCCTAAGCCTGTCACTAGCGAGTAACTGGGGAGAAAAAATTTTTTTAAAAGGTTTGGCAGCAGTTGAGGTTAAAATTATCTAAAGGTTTTTGTTGATCACAGGCTCAATATGTGCTCTGTTTTGTTTTGGATTTTGGTGGCTTTTTTTTTAAAACTTACTCTCAGAGTGCTTTGTTGTTGTTAGCTGCTATTCAGTAGACACCCCCTACTTGTAGTGGCCCCCATATAACAATAAATGCTATCTGGTCCCTTGCTGCTTTCATGATTGGTTTTCTACCAAACTCTTGAGATCGATATGTTTACAATGGCTAATTTTTTGAAATAGATCTCCAGGCCTCAAAGGCTTCATAGTCCTTCTAAGCCTGGAAGCTCTAAAGAAACACGTTTAATAGCTTAGTGATATGCAAGCTTTCAGTGACAGACACTGTCTGTGAAGTGTGTTGTTGTTGTTGTTGTTATGTGCTTTCAAGTTGCTTGCAACTCATAGTGACCCTATATACAATAGCTCTGTACCCTGCTCTATCCTGTGCCAAGCTTTTTGTCTCTAACAACCTACCCCCATTACCTCAGTCACTGAATCAATCCATCTCATCAGGAGTCTTCCTCTCTTGTGCTGTCCCTCCACCTTCCCAAGCATGATGTCACTCTCTAAGAACTGGTCTCTCCTTGCAACATGTCCAAAGTATGTCAAATGAAGCTTCAGAATCCTCGCCTTCAAGGAGCAGTCTGGTTTCACCCTCTCCAGTATGAACTTGTTTGTTCTCTTGGAAGTCCATATTAAATAACTCTTATCCAGCACCACATCTCAAAGGCATCAAATCTCTTTATCATCCCTAGTCATTATCCAGCTTTCTGACGCATAGCAAGTAAATGCGAAGATCATGGCCTGATTCAGGCACACCTTAGTCTCTAGACTGACATAATTGCTCTTTAGTACTCTGGAGAGGTCCCTGACAGCAGACTTTCCCAATACAATTTGTCTTTTGATTTCCTTAGCTGCTGGTACCAAGAATGCTGATTGTGGAGTCAAAGCTGTTAACAGTCTCAATCTCTTCATTGTCTATCACAATACTGCCAATTGATCAAGTGTATTGACTGGAAATCAAACCCTGGACTCCCACACTAAAAGAAACAAACAAACAACAACCCCCCAAAAAAAAACCCCCCAACAGTATAAAACAAATTCCCAAAAATCCAACTCCTTGTTATTGAGTCAGAACCCACTCAACCGGCTTTCAAATGAATTTTCAGAAGCTGTAAATGGTTCAGGAGGAAGTTGTCCATCTTTCTCCTAAAAAGCAATTGGTGAATTTGAACCACCTGCCTTTGAGCTGACAGCAAACTGCCTTCCCACCAGGCCACCAGAGCTCCAAATCTATGCATTCTACCACTGAACTACTAATATCCTCTTCAAACAGCCTTACTAGTATCCTCATCCATGTAAAATGGGAGAAATAACATTTATTTCACCAGGTTATTAGAAAAATTAGAGAAAAAAGGGTAGGTGGAGGTCCCTGGCACAAAGTAATGGTTGAAGAAATATTCTATCCAAATCATGATTGATTCCTCATACTTTGTTCTGCAGTGGCCATACTTCATCTGGGCTATTACCTTTTCTTTGAAACATATTTTAAATGATAGATAATTTATAAGACAATGGGTAAGATAAAGAAACTAGAAATCATATTTGCAATAAATGGTTGAAGGAGTTAGGATTCCTTAACCTAGAGAACAGCTAACGAGGAGTATGGTTAGGCTGAGTAAGGCTTTAGTTTTGGTTGGGTCTGTGTTAATTCTCGGCAACCTCATGTGCTTCAAAGTGGAAAAGTATACTCCACAAAGTTTTATTGCCTATGACCTCTGAGAAACAGATACCAGCTCCTTTTCCTAAGGCATCATCTCTGGGTGGATTTCTAATCTTCCACTAAGCCAAGCTTAAAATATTGAGCCACTGAAAGCCTTAAAAGGGTCTACAAATAGTTAAGGACTGTTATTGTTTTTGTTGTTGTGTGCCATCAAGTTAGAACCAACTCATTGCTAGCCCTCCAGAGGGTTTTCAGAGGCAGTAAATCTCACGGGAGGAGATTGCCCATCCTTCTTCTGCAGAGCAACTGATACATTCGAATCATGTGCCTTTGGGATTGCAGTGCAGCATTTTGCCTCCAGGACTAGAATGTGGAAGAGGAGTAAGTCTCAGTTCTACTGCATAAGTATTTCTGGAATCCTATTATTGTGAGGATTCTAGGAGACACAGTGGTTAAAGTATATATGGCTACCACTCTGTGGGAGAATGATCTGTGAAGTCTGCTTCCATAAAGGTTTACAGCCTCAGAAACCCTTGGAGATAGTTCTACCCTGTCCTAAAAGGTTGCTACTAGTCAGCATCAACCTTTAGTGACGAAAGATTCAGTTATATTATGTCCCTGGAACTAGAAATGCAAAGATAAGTTAAAATACAGTCTCTGAATTTGAGGATCACTGAACAGAAATTATCTTGTCAGTGCAAAAGAAGCTTCACAGAAGTGTGCACAATGTGGAGGAAATGGAGGAAAGCCAGAAACCACAACCACTACCACAGAGCCAATTCTATGTATGGGGACCTTCAGCACAGGAAAGGAAGACCCAGGATGAGAAGGATTGACTCAGTGACTGGAGAAATGGGATTAGGTCTGTTGGAGACAATGAGATTGGCTCAGGATAGAGTAGAGCTCAGAGCTGTTGTACATAGGGTCGCTGTGAGTTGCAGGTGACTCGATGGCACATAATAACAAGGACTGAGTAGAACTGTCCTTAAGCTTTCCAAGGCTGTAAATCTTTACCAAGCAGACTCTTTTATCTTTTTCCCATGGGGCTGCTGGTGGATTCAAACCAATGACCTTCTAGTTAGTAGCCCAATGCTTTAGCTTCTACACTATCAAGATTCTTTTCCTTTGGCAGAAAAAGCAAATAATTAATTGTGTTCAGAGACAGAGGGAAAGGCTTCACCGGGGGTGTGGTATTTGTTGTTGTTAGGTCCTGTCGAGTCAAGTAAGATTTATAGAGACCCCAGGATGAGCAGAACACTATTCTATCCTGTGCCATCTGCACACTTTCTGATAAACAAGAGCCCATTGTAGCAGTCACTATGTCAATCCACCTGGTTGAGGGTCTTCTCCTTTGCCGACCCTCCACCCTTTCTAGTATCACATTCCTCTCCAAGGAATAGCACCTTCTAGCAACGTGCCTGAAGTATGATTGGACATTAAAGGAAAGCTATGATTTCTTTGGGAGCTTTGATGGCATAATCCAGAGAGGTGTGCTGCTAACCCCAAATGTAGTGCTTCTTTGATAGTTTGAATGCAGCAATGGCTCCTTGGGAAAAAGATGGGGTATCTCCTCCCATTATTTACTACCTCAAAGAACCTGCCTGAGGGTAAGCTATGAGTTGGTTCTGATTTGATGGTAATGAGTTTTGAGTTTGAGGATGTCTTCAGGCAGAAAAAGAGGAGAAAGGCACTGAGGAGCGAGTGTGGCACGTGCAGACAGAAGGACAGATATGGGAAACCCAGAGGGCACTACATGAATGGAACGAAGTAAGCCTGAGAAGTCTGATGAGGGCCAGATTGTCAAGGGCTTGGATATTTATCTGAAGAGTTTGGATCATTTACCTCAAGTGGGTATTGAAGAGGCACCAAATGCTTTTAAACAGGGGTGTTTTCTTTTAAAAGTGCAGCATGTTGGAAGGGCTGTACTGAGAAGAGACAGAAGGCAGAGAAGACACGGCATCTTGGCATGCTGGGAAGATTACACACGGGCTTGCATCTTTCACTGTGGATGAATTTGGCACATTATTTAAACTCTGAACTTTTTTCATATGTAAATTAGGGATAATGACGTCTACATTATAGGGGTATTTTAAGAATTAAATGAACTAAATATATCTTAAGCATCCAAACATTTGTGCTTGGTACACAAATGGTGGCCAGAAAATGATTACCATTTGTTCTTTCCTTCTCTCCTAATGGGCAGTTTAGAGAGAAACCATTCTGCACAGTGAAACTCGGTGCAGTGACCAAACAGTGGAATAAATTCCCTTGGGAGGAGTGACCATGTCACTGGATATGTCCAAGAAGTGTGTTCCTTTGGTGGAAGAGAACTTGAACGGGAATTCCTTTCTTAATGCAAGATTTTGATACGGTCACTTGCTAGGTCCAAATGCCAAAGAAATAGTTAAGATCCTGAGGCTTCATGTAGCTTTTTTTTTAGAACTGGCTTTGTTAAAAGCAGCCAGATAGACCCTAAGGGGACCAAAAAAACCCCAAAAAACAAACATTCAAAATAAGCACGTGTTACAAGAGTGTAAACAATTTGAAAAGACTCCTTTCCTAAATAAGAAGAATCCTCTGAGAAGTAACTGTATAGTAGGCGAAGGAAATATGGATCTGCAACCGACGTGGAGGCAGAAAGCCCCATGTCAGAAAGGAAGGATTTTGCTCTGTGATCCCGGACATTCCCCATGTTTCTTTATCAGGAATATGTGGTGGTTGGACCTCTAACTATGATAGTTTGTTTTTAACGGTCTAAGATTTAAAGTCTCAGAGTCTGAGTTATTAAGATCCCTAAATTATGGATGTAAAATGTTAGGAGATTCCAAGGGTTCCCACAGCAACGATATCATTCATGGCTTATACATATGTCTGAATTTAACAGCATCAAACACCATCTAAAATATATTCAAAAATGTGTCACATGTACTGGGAGTGAAACTTATTTGACATTCTTCTTAGAATCCGAAGTTTAGAATTCAATACATTTCAATTCTCAACATTACGTTAACTGCAAATTGGATTATTTCATAGTTTTGGTTGAGAGAGAAGGTGCTGGCTTTCTCCAGGATGGCAAAGAAATAAAAATGTCAGTCATTTGTCACGGGAGGAAGAGATTCTTTCATCTCGGTTAATTTCAGGGCTTAGCCTCCACCTCATCCGGGAGCAGACGGAAATGGAGACTAGCTTGTAAGACAGCCCCGCCTTTGTACATGCTGCTCCTTCTGCCTGGAATGTGCTCCGGGCCAACTTCTGCCTGTTCTGTTTGCAGCTTTCTCCTCCTCGTTCCTGCATTTGCTAGAACTAGTTTTTCCATTCATTATGCTAATTACTCTTCATACTCATCTTCTATAGCTTTGACCTTGCTGTTAGGTACCATCGAGTTAAGTATAACTACTCGTAGTGATCCTGTGAATAGCCGACCTGAACTCTGCCCTATCCTGTGCCATAGAGCAGCTTATGTATGACCCGATATACAACAGAATGAAACACTCCACCATCCTTACAGCCCTGCACCACCCTCACAGTCACTGCTGGGCTGGAGTCCATTGAGGCAGTTACTGTGTCAATCCATTTCATTGAGAGTCTTCAATGAAGATCATAATGTATAATTATTGCCTGCATGTCTATTGATTTTACAAATGGGCAAGAGGCCACTGGTAGTTCAGGGGTAGGACTGTTGCTTTCTGTGAGGGAGAGGAGGTCCCCTTCCTAGCCAAGGCACTTCATGAACAGCTGTCATCCACTGTCATCCACGTGCTGCTACGGTG
The DNA here is from genome assembly GCF_000299155.1 of Elephantulus edwardii. Classification (NCBI taxonomy): domain Eukaryota; kingdom Metazoa; phylum Chordata; class Mammalia; order Macroscelidea; family Macroscelididae; genus Elephantulus; species Elephantulus edwardii. The sequence continues at coordinate 13,496,138 of NW_006399799.1, forward strand.
CTGAGCAGGCTGCATTGGCGCTTCCAGACTAAGACAGACTTGGAAAAAATGCCTGGTGATCTGTTTCCAAAAATCAGCCAGTGAGAACCCTGCAGATCACAAAAGTCTGATCTGTGAACAATTGTGGGGATGGTCAGGCAATGTGTCATTCTGTGAGGCCGTGAGTTGTAATCCAGGGGCAGTTACAACAACAAATGGATGGGTAAAGGGCATGGCACTTACATGTGCTCATTACATTTGCATATATATCATCTCATTTAATTTACATAAAAATATGTGTGGAGTGATACTGTTATCTGAAGAAATAGCATGTTGAGAAGATAGAGAAAGTTGCTCAGGATCACATAGCTGGTAAGTAACTGAGTCTGATTTTTTGATTCCAGCGCCCACATGCTTTTTACTGTTCATGCCCCTGTATTGTCTTTGTTTTTGCAACTTGCACTGCTGATGTAAGTCCAACCTTGGGTATATGTCAATGATAAGCATTGAGTGACAGTCCAGTTCAGTTCAATCAATCAATGAAGATTTACTGAGTTGAGCAAAGTGCCCAGTGAACTACAAAGGAGAACATAATTGAATGGAGATTGAGCTAGCCTTTCCTCAACTTGCAATGAATTTCTTGAGACATCTGCTTTGAAATAAATACTCTAACTGGTGGTGTTGATGTTTCAGATCGGTGGAGGAGGCAGTGGCATTCTCCTGCCAGGGCCAGCTGGCAGGGAATACTTCTTAAATCAAACTGGTTTCACATTTTCCTTACAGCTCTGTTTTAAGATTCATAGGAGAAACAACTTAAAAACCACTGTTTTAGACATGAAAAAGCTGTACAAGATGCCAAGTAAGCATAATAAGAGTGGTTGACTCTACCTACAGGAATTAAGAAAAGTTTCCTAGAGAATGCAGCATTTGATCTGAGATGTGAAGCCTAAGTTGATTGTGTCTTTGCTTGTTTGGTTGCTTTGCTTTCTAGGCATAGAAAGAGGTGAAAGGGATCCTTAGTGGACAATGTGCAAAGGGAGGAAGGTATGTATGTCTAGAAAGGAGCAAACAGTGCTATGTTTGAATAAGTTAAAAGACCTTGAACACCATTCTAAGGAGCTGGATTTATTCTATTGGCAATCTAAGACATTCCAGTGTTCGTTGATCAATAGCTCAAAGTGTCGTCTACACTAGGCACTTACTGGTGACTGAGCAATTGACAGCTTCTCTGGACTTCAGTTTTCTTCTGTGTAAAGTGAAATGGTTGGGTATGATTTTCTCAGAGCTCTGAGTTGGGAGGAGATGTGCACCACTGGCTTTTTAAATTATTATTCATTTTAGTGAAAGTTTACAGAGACTTAGGGTTTCCATTCATTCATTGTTACACTTTTCTCCCTGCCCACTGCCTCTCCTCCCAATTTGTTTTTCTCTTTGAAAAGTAAAAGAAAAATTCTTTCATTGTTATACATGAGCCAGTTGCAGTGACAACTGCAGAGAGTCCAGGTAGGAGAGGAGGCTTGCCTTGAGCCTCAGTTTCCCCAGTCATAAAATGAGAATTCAAGAAAAGCTTCTGATCTCTGGTGGGTTCTGTTTTGACATAAAACTGATTCTTAGGGAGCTCTGGTGGCCTAGTGGCAAGAAGCTGAACTGCAATCCCAGAGGTATTTGAATCTCCTCCTTTATCAGTCAGATCCAATTTGAAGGTATACACACACACAAAATAATAAAAGGGGGAAAACCCCCTAATTACCTCCCCCCCCATTCTTAAGGCCTTAGGGGATCGGAGGAGAGTGCACTAAGGTAGCCTGGCTGCCAAAGCACCTTTCTATCTTCCTGACCCTGAGGGGAAGGTAGCTTACAGGTTGTGTGTATGTGGTTAGATTATCATGCTTCAAATCTTGGCCATACCACTATCAAATTTATGTCAACCTCAATTTCTCTAATTGTAAACTTGGGAGATAATAATATGCCTACCCCACCAATTGGTTGAAATGATTAAATGAGATTAAAGTCTGGTACATAGTTATTGTTGTTGTTATGTGCTGTTGAGTTGCCTGTGACTCAAAGCGACCCTGTGTACAACAGCCCTAAACCCTGCTCTATCTCATGCCAGTCTCACTGTCTCCAACACACCTACCCTGATTACTCCAGTCTCTGAGTCAATCTACCTCATAGAGGGTCTTCTTCTCCTGCACTGTCCCTCCATTCTCCCAAGCATGATGACCTACTCCAAGGACTGGTCCCTCCTTGCAACAAACATGTCCAAAGTATATCAGATGAAGTCAGAATCTTTGCCTCCAAGGAGCAGCTTGGTTTAACCCACTTCTGGTTGAACCTGTTTGTTTTCCTAGCAGTCCATGGTACACTCAATACTCTTCTCCAGCACCACATCTCAAAGGCATCAATTCTCCTTCTATCTCCCCTAGTCATTGTTCAACTCTCTGATGCATAGCAAGTGATTGCAAAGACCATGGCCTGTATCAGGTGCACCTTAGTCTCCAGAGTGACACCATTACTCTCCAGTACTTTGGAGAGGTCCCTAACAGGAGACTTCCCCATTGTAATACATCTTTTAATTTCCTGGCTGCTGGTTCCAAGAGTGTTTACTGTGGTGCCAAGTAAACTAAAGCTGTTAACAATCTCAGTCTCTTCACCATCCATCCTGATGCTGCCAATTGGCCCAGGAGATTTCTGTAAATACTACTCTTTCTTCTCATCTCCATTTCTTTCCCTAGCAATGAACCTCACTAGACCCAAGGGGTCAATTTTACTCACAAGTAGGCTAATAGTCGCCTTGTAGTTTGAGGGTAAGATCTTTCAGATATATCTATATATTTTTCATCCTTCCACTATTCTGTAATAGGGAGCTCTGCTCTGGTGGCATAATACTGTAAGGAGCTATACTGATAACCCAAAGACTACACCTCTCTGGTGGTTCGGATCCATCAGTAGCTGCAGGGAGAAAGATGGGCAGTCTCCTCCCTTGCAATTTACAGCCTCAGAAACTCAGTAAAGGGTCAGCTCTAAATGAGTGAATCTAATATGAGGCTTGAGTACCACCATTTAAACCTTTGTAAATTCTCTGCAGCAGAAGACTATCAAGAACACACCTGTACAAAGGAAGTGATACACCTTGAAGAGTTGTGGGGCTTCCCCAAAAGAGGGTGTTAGGATGTACTTGTTATGCACTTGTTATAAGATTCAAGCTTAAGTGCTTTGGGGGGATGTTCAAGGAAGAGGAAGTTTGCAAGTTCCTGGGTGGTGTGAAGGTCAAGCATTTGACTGCTAGGCAGAACGTTGGCAGAAACTATCCAGGCAGAATCACCTTGGAAGACAGGCCTGGCTACCACAGCCTTGAAACCCCTGTGGAGCATGGCTCTACTCTACTTGGGGTCACCATGAATCAGAATCAAATTGGTGGTGACAACAGGACAATGAATGGCTTATCTTAGCCATGTTTATCTAAGGTTGTCATTGGTAAAGAGGCCAATATATATCTCATATGTCTGTGAGAGAAGCATGATGTTTGGTCATTTGGGGGATTTTGCAGTGTTCTGGTTTTTATCTGTATTCTGATATGATTATGGAGTGATGTGTCTTGTTTTTCTTTTACCGGCCACACTGCATCACCTTGTTGGTGCTGGTGTTCTGTGAAATTGTTTATATTCAGCGAGAGAACACTGTGCTCTCACTGTGAATGCCGGGCCAGCAGACAGCTGACAGGACTGCTGTTTTCCTTCTCACTTTATTCTCCCTGAAAATACTTATTGATGTCTTTGAGGCACTATCACACATATGATCTCATTTAATCCTCACAACAGCTCTGGGAGGGATCATTATCACCATTTAATCGATGAGGAGACAGACTCTGAGAGATGAGTGTGTTTTCACAGCTGTTTTTAAATGTAGAAGGTAGAGTACGACCCAGAACTGACTGACTCCAAATCCAGTGTTCTTCCTATTATGCTACTCTACAAAGATGAATCCTTCAGGAAGCCATAGGCTACCTACCCTAAGTCCTTTTCCTATTTGGAAGAGATTTGGGTTCTAGACAGGGCTGGTCAACCGTGCTTGATGCCTTGACAACTGAAAAGTGAGTGTTGGGAGTTCTAGTTTAGGTGCATAGCCACTGCCAATCAGCATGGAATCTGGTATGGTTGACAAAGCAGGTGCCTGAGCTCCTGATTACTTGAGACTTAGGAGATCTCATCAGGGGCTGGTCAATGGGAGACAGGTGTTGAATGCTGTAAGCAAAAGTAGGAAGGATTGGTGGTGGAGTAGGGAAAGGGTGGATTTAAAACAAATAAAAAAACAAAAAAACACCCCAAAACCCAAAACCAACCAAACATGTAGTAGGGTGGGCAGCAACATAGAATATTGGTCTTTCTAACTAGTAAATGTCTTTCATTTACTCTTTTCTGTAGAATGCTTGTCTGTCAGATACTATAATATATATTTAAAAATTGAGACAGACTAGGAAGAAGGATTGGCCATCCACTTTTGAAATTACAGGCCCTCGAAAACCCTATGTACAATAGGTCACACTTAGATTTTAAAGTAATTAATTCTTAATGGTGTCTCTTTGGAGACTAAGGTGCATCTGATACAGGCCATGGTCTTCGCAATCACCTGTTATGCATCAGAGAGTTGGACAATGACCAAGGAGAATAGAAGGAGAATTGATGCCTTTGAGCTGTGGTGCTGGAGAAGAGTATTGAGAATACCATGGACTGCTAGGAAAACAAACAGATTTGTCCTGGAAAGGGTTAAACCGGGTGGCTCCTTGGAGGCAAGGATTCTGAGGCTCCGTCTAACATACTTTGGACATGTTGTGAGAAGAGACCGGTCCTTGGAGAGGGACATCATGCTTGGGAGGGTGGAGGGACAGCGCAGGAGGGGAAGGCCCTCTATGAGGTGGATTGATTCAGTGATTGGGATAATTGGGATGGGAGTGTCAGAGACAGTGCGATTGGCACAGGACAGAGTGGAGTTTAGGGCTGTTGTACATAAGGTCGCTATGAGTCGCAAGCGACTCGACGGCACATAACAACAACAATTCTTAATGTGACTTGAGAAGAAAGGGAATCCCAGGACACATAATTGTGCTAATGTGAAACCTATACGTAGACAAAAAAGCAGTTGTCCAAATACAACAAGGGAACACTGCATGGTTTGAAATAAGGAAATATGTGTGTCAGGCTTGTATCTTTTCTCCACACCTCTGCAATCTGAATACTGAGCAAATGATTCAAGAAGCTGGACCATATGAAGAGGAATGTGACATGGCATGAGGATTTGAGGAAGACTTCAACAGCAAGCAATATACAGATGACACAAGTTTGCTTGAAGAAAGTGAAGACTTGAAAAGCTTGCTGCAGAAGATCCAAGATTTCAGCCTTCATTATGGATTAGATCTCAGCATTAAGAAGACAAGTCCTCACTCCTGGACCAATAGCCAACATTATGATAGGTGGAGAAAAGACTGAAGCTGTAAATGACTTTATTTTGCTTGGATTCACAATCAACACACACCTGACAGTAGCTGTTCAGGAATCAAAAGACGTGCTGCTGCATTGGGAAAATCTGCTCTCAAGGACCTCTCCATAGTGCTAGAGAGCAAGAATATTAGTTTAAAACCTAAGATGCACCTGATCCAAGCCACTGTCCTTTTCAATTGCTTTCAATGCATCTGAAAATTGGACAATTTGTAAGGAAGACAAAGAAGAATCTATGCTTTGAATTATGATATTAGAGGAGAGTACTGAATATATAATAAACTTCCAAAAGAAAAAACAAATCTTTCTTGGAGGAAGTGCAGCTAGAATGTTCCTTAGAGGCAAGATAGTGAAACTTTTTGTCTCACATACTATGGGTATGTAATCAGAAGTGGCCAGTTCTTAAACATCACGCTGGGAATGGGAGAGAAAAAGAGGATGACCTTCAACAAGATGGACTGATACAGTGTCTGTAACAATGGATACATGCATGGCACAGATCACGAGTACAGGGCAAGGTTTAATGTGTTGTTTATAGGATCACTATGAGTCATAGTTGACTTGATGGCATTTAACAACAATATGAGAAGTCATTTCCCCTCTTTGTAGCTCAGTTTGACTAATGAGCCCAGGAAATCTCTGAATTAATGGGTCTAACCAGAAACAAATTTTCTTCCATAACACATTTTGTAGTCAATATTTTCTTGTTTCTCTTTTTTTTTTTCTGGTTTGGTGGTTCCATAATTCCCCTTAGTTTCTATCTATTGCTCCCCCAGCAATATTCTATAATATTTTGGGAGTTTCATTGTATTCTTCTAGCCCAGCAACCCATAAGAACCTGATGACATTGCTGCGTCTCCCAGCAACCCTGTCTAACAACCTCAGTCCTCATTTCCATCTGCTCCTGCCACCACATAATTACGTCCAACCACCGCTTGCAGTAACTGCCTCCAAAGAGTTCATTTCATGCCCTGCCCAAGCTGTTGAGTTATTGAGTAAGGCATTTACAGAGGAATGGGCCTGCTTTAAAAATGAGCCAGTCTAATCCCTTTCAGTACAGGATAGATATAATTTCTCCAGAATCACATGGAAACTTGGCATGTGTTAACAATAGAACTGGACATCCTGATACCAGTTAGACTTCTGTTACATGTTGAATTGTGGTCCCACTCACCCAAATACGTGGTGTAAATCCTTCCACTTTATCTGTGGTTGCCTTTTGGTCCCATTGCAAAGACTTTTGTTTTCTTGATTTTGAAATGTAATCTGTAAGCTATAATTTTTGATCTTCAATGTAAATGCTTCCAGTCTTCTTAAAATTGGGCAATCCTCCAATTCTAATGCCATATTAATCATTGTATAGTCTTAATTTCTCAAAGTATTTGCTTAGCATACTAATTGAAAATATATGTAAAGAAATGGTATAATCCTGACACACGCCTTTCTTGATTTTAAACCATTCAGTATTCAGATTCTCAAACTTACCCATAATTTATGACCCATAGAGTTGAATGCCTTCCACAGTAAATAACTTGTATTTTATTAAATCATGATAACTCAACCAACAGACAACATCATGATAGAAGGAGAAAAGATTGAAGTTTCAAGGATTTCATTTTACTTGGATTCACAATCCACATACACGGTAGTAGCAGTCAGGAATTCAAAATACATATTGCATCAGGCAAATCTGCTACCAAGAATCTCTTTAAAGTGCTAACAAACAAGAGTAGTAGCAACTTATATGTTAAGCATTGTTATTGTTGTTGTTGTGTTGTTGATTGCCTTCTGTAGAGAACGACTCATAGTGACTCTATGAACTAAAAAGCTGAACACTTGTCTTTCATTGTTTCTCCAGGTTCAAATGGTTTCTGGAGGCAAGCTATTTCGGAAGTGAATGCCACTCCTGCTTCCAAGCTTGTTTTAATTGGGGAGCTCCACCAAACACTGTCCATCATGGGCGACCATTATTGCATTTGAAACATCAGTCCACATCATCACAGTGTTCCGCATCACAGCAACCACGAGTTA
>NW_006399799.1:13503767-13541839 GCF_000299155.1 Elephantulus edwardii
AAACTCTGCTCTGTCCTGTGCCAATCGCACTGTCTCCAATACACCCATCCTGATTATCCCAGTCACTGAATATTGTGGAGTTCCTTGAATGCTCTACTTCAGTTGCCCTTTCTGTTATTCTATGTGTTCTGTTGTACATAGGGTTTTCAGAGGCATGCTATTTCAGAAGTGGATGGCCAATGCTTCTTCCTAGTCTGTCTTAATCTGAATGTTCAGATTTAGAGAAGTATCCAACAGACAAGCATTTTACAGAAAAAGTGAAAGATAAAAATATGTAATGCTTCACGAACTGAAGCTATTTTGTTCTGACAGCCATTTTAACAAATGTATGCCTCAATAATTTTGACAATAACATGTTTTGCTAAGCTATATGTTCTGGTACAGGCTGACCCAGCTTGGTTACCACTCCCTCTGCACCTGGTCTGGGGCCTGGACACCCATGAAAAGTCAGAAACAAATAACTCTTGAATGTGAAGAAATTTCAATTCCCAATCGTAATGAACTTTATGCAACCTCCATGCTCAATCTCTGTATATAAACACAATCTTTACTTCTCTTCAGGACTGAAATTATTTAAGCACTAGATGATGTTCTGGCCACGCACAATGAAAGCTTTGTTGGTCTCTAAACTTTGGCTGAGTGTTAAGGATCTCACTATTAAGACAAGGATTATTAACTACAACAATGGGTTTGAGCATGGAGGAGACTGTGAAGATAGTGCACAATAGGGCAAAGTTTGATCATTGTTCATAGGGTCAATATGAGTCATAGTCAATTTGGTGGCACCTGACAACAATAACAGAGACACCACAAGTAGGTAATTTTATCAAACAGAAATGTATTCTCTCAGACTCTAGGAGGCTGGGTGTCTGAATACAAGAGTACTGGCGTTAGGGGAAGGCTTTCTTTATCTGTTGATTCTGGAGGAAGATCTCTGTTTTATCATTTGTAGGCCTAGCACTCCTAGGAGATAATCCATATGTCTTGACCTTCTCCTTTATAAGGAACTTCCTGGAGCAGGAACCTGTATCCAAAGGATGTATGCTACTCTTGGTTCTCCTTTCTTTATGATCTGAAGTACCCTCTTCTCTGATCACTTTTCTTTCCTTTTGTCTCTTGTGAGATAAAAAGGTTTTATAAGGCACATGCTCGGGAAACATCCTAGCCTCAGATCAGCATTGTTGTTCTATTAAGGGTGTTGCATCCCACCTTGGATAGTCTTACAACTCCTTCACTTATGAGATCTCGAGGGATGAGTGCACAACTTCCACTTTGCAAAATTATGTACATATATATATATTTTTTTAGGACAAAACTCAATCCAGGATACAATATTAAATAGCTAAAACAACTGCTCTTTTCTTCTGGGATAGGCCTACCTTTATTTGAAGTCTGAAGATTCTAGTACATTAAGAATGCTGATTCTATACAAACTTGTTGGCACAGTTTATTATGCTAGGTCGTCTGTGCCATGCTCTGTACACAGTAAGTACAAAACACTATTTTTTACTTTAGGCGATTCCAGGTAAGAGAGAAAAGCAAATAATAATCCCTTCACATTGTTGTTGTTGTCATTGTTGATTGCCTTTGAGTTGAACACAACTCATCGCGACTCTATGAACAAAAGGCCTGAATCCCCTCTGCAACTATCAATATTTGTCAAAGTTCATAGAGTCTCCAGAGGCAAGTTGTTTAGGAAGTGGACGTCACTAGGTGCTCTAGTATCTAAACAGTCAAAATGCTATAAGAAGATGGAGAGGGAAGCAACTAACTAATAAGGATAAGGAGGTCATGATGTTTGATTTAGGTCTTGAAATATGCATCAGAATTAATAAGGGAAAGAGAATTCTTACTAGTTGTTAGGTGCCATTGAGTGGACAGAGTAGAGATATGAAGTAGAAGGGACACCATGTTGATGTTGTTAAGTACTGTCAGACCCATAGTGACCCCATGAACAACAAGTCTGAACCCTATCCTATCCTGCCATCTTCACAACTACTGATGCACCAGAGCCCATTGCAACAGTCACTGTGTCTCTTTCACTGACCCTCCACTTTCCCAAGCATGATGTCCCTTTCCAAGGAACAACCTCTCCTCATAACATGCCCAAAGTATGTAGGACATAGCCTTATGATCTTTGCCTCCAAAGAGCACTCTGGCTGCAATTTCTCCAAGACATATCTGTTCTTTCGGAAGTCCATGGGATAGCCAGCACTCTTCTCCAACACCACAGTTAAAAGGTATAAATTCTTCTTCTGCCATTTTTATTCATTGTCCAGCATTCAGATGTATGGCAAATGATTGAAAAGACCATGGCCTGAATCAAGCACACCTTAGTCCTCAAGCTGACATCATTGGCTCCTCAATAATTTGGAGAGGTACCCAACCGCAGACTTCCCTGATATACTAGGTCTACTGATCTCCTGATTTCTGGTACCAAGGATCCAAGCAAGATGTAATCATTGACAACTTGAATCTTTTCTCCATCTATCATGATTGCCTATTGATCCAGTGGTAAGAAGTTTTGTTTTCTTGAGATTACAGAGTGCTAAAGAGCAACAGTGTCAGTCTACAGACTAAAGGGCACCTAATCCAGACCATGATCTTCACAATTACTTGGTATGCATAAGATAACAGGACAAAGAGGACAGAAGAAGAATTTATGCCTTTGAGTTGTGCTGGAAAAGAGTATTGAACATATCATGGACTGTCAAGAGAACTAACAGGTATGTCCTGAAGAGGGTGAAGCCAAGTTATTCCTTGGAGGCAAGGACCTTTAGGCTCTGTCTCACATACTTTGGGCATGTTGCTAAGAGGGTCCAGTCCTTGGAGAAAGGTATCATGCTTGGAAGGACGGAGGGACAGCACAGAAGAGGAAGACCCCAGATGAAATGAACTGACATAGTAACTAGAGTACTGGGGGTAGGTGTGTCAGAGACAGTGAGATTGGGCCAGGTTAGAGCAGGGTTTGGAGCTATCATGGCAAGGGTCACTATAAGTTGTGGTTGACTTAATGGCATATAACAATGACAACAACAGTGTTTCCTTATTCTTCATAGTCTAGGTCTAGGTTTCACATGAGCACAATTAAGTGTTTTGAGATTCCCATACTTCTCAAGGTTAGCCATAATTTATTGTGATCCACACAGTCAAATGCTTTTGCGTAGTCAATAAAGCTTAAATAGATAGACATATAGACATTCTTGTGGTATTCTTTCATCCAGGATCCATCTGACATCAGTAATGATAACCCTGGTGCTATGGCCTCTTCTAAATCCTGCTTGAACTTCTGGCAGTTTTATATCTCTGTACAAGACTTTTGTATGATCTGGCTCAATAGAATTAACAAATTAGGTACCATGTGCTATTCTAAGAATGTCTTGTGGATAATTCAGCAATCTCATGAGTTTGGAGGTGAGTACACCCATTGTTCCTATATTACAGACAAGAGTATGGAGGCCAACTTGCTCAAGGCCTCATAGCTATTGAGGAACGAAACTAGCACTCAAATCCAGGATTTGGCCCAGAGTTCATGCCTTCATGCCCCATCTATAGCCCTTTCAACACTGCAGTTATTGAATATCAAGACTTGAGGAAGCGTGGGAGACCATCTAGTGCAGTCAGGTTTATTTGCCTACTCAAGTTCACTCAATAAGTTTATCACAAAGCTTGAACCTCAGTGTGGCTTTCTTGCCTTCTGCCCAGTGTTCTCTTTGCTTCCTTTTAAAAAGAGTATTCATTAGTGAATGGGCATGATTCTATGAAATGCAATGTGAATGAAGGATAGTGTGAAACACAAATATGAACTTTGTATACAAACCAAAATAAAAGAATTAAAGATAAAAAGAGCATACATTAGTGACTTAAGTGACCCACTGGGTTGTTTTCTAGGTACTTTCACGAGCAAACACTTGAACTTGCAGAGAGAAGGCTTGGAGTGAAACATTACTTTGATTGCTAACTCAATGACCTTAAATAAGTCATTGTATATATTGTTGTTGTTAGATTCTGTGGAGTCAGGTACAACTCATAACAACCCTGTGAACAGTGTGTTTGAACTCTGTTGTATCCTGTGCCGTCCTCATCATTTCTGACACACTTGAGTCCATTGCTGCAGTCGCTGTGTCAGTCCCTGTGGTTGAGGGTCTTCCTCTCTTTTGTTGACCCTCCGCCTGTCCAAACATGATGTCCCTCCCCAGTGAATAGACTCTTCCAGCAACATGCCCAAAGTAAGTGAGGCAAAGTGTAGTCATCTTTGCTCCCAAAGAGTTGTCCTTTCTTCAGGACATATCTGTTTATTCTTTTGACAGCCTAGAGGGTATTCACTACTCTTCTCCAACACCACAGCTCAAAGGCATCAATTCTTTTGCCATCCTTATACATTGCCCAGCTGTCAGATGCACAGTAATTACTTTATGACTCAGCTTCAATTTTTCCAGTTTATGAATAAGGATATATTTATTGGCAAGGATGAAATTATATTAAATAACCTGTGGAGAGCCTTCTGAGTGCTTGGCACAAAATAATTGCTCTAGAAATATGAGTGGATTCTGAAGGTTTCATTAGAGGTCCTGCCCTCTACAATCTGAATGAGGAGCAGGACTGAAATGAAGGGAGGAGTGATAGCAGTAAAGAGCAGACTGTGGTGGCGGGTCAGGCAATGAGTGTAAAGGCAGTTAATGTACTGTTGGTCCACTTGGAAAGAGAGCCTTTAACCTTGAAGTGATTTATGATCCAGAAAAATCCAGGGGAAGACTAGTCTGCAAGAACTCAGAGTGGACACTAGGTGTCACTAGTAGCCTGAGAACTGGGAGAGCCCAACGAGGTTTTCCCAAGCTGTGGTCTAGGGAACAGGATAGCAGGGTGACTCTTGTTGCTGCTAACGCCTCCAGAGGGAAAGACTTTAGGGAACTGAGAGTCAGAGATTCACTGACCCAGCAAAGAGATAAAAGGGATTTTCACATTCCTTACCTCATTGAGTCATCATAGCGTCTTCTGATATTGTTGACGTTTTACCCACGAAGCATTCACTCAGGTTAAGTATGTGAATGGTTGTATATAAATAAGAAAAATTTTAAAAAATAATCTGTTCAAGAGATACAATGAAATTAACTGCCTCTGAAAATGCGCTAGAGTGTATCTTATGGGTCAGCTCTGACTCAATGATAGACACAACATACCAAATATATATATGTATGTATGTGTGTGTGTGTGTGTGTGTGTGTGTGTGTGTATATACACACACACACACACACAGAGAGAGAGAGAGAGAAAGACAGACAGATATAGAGATAGAGACAGATATATCTATATCATCTATCTATCTTCTACCGTTTAAAAGGGAAAGGGGAGAAAGGGTGTAGAAGGAAGAGGAAATTACTAAAACAACAGAGATTACTGGGTGCCTGAAGAAATAGGTAAGGTGTTGCACTGGGGACTTGAGGAGATGGGAAACAGAAGGAATGGATTAACAGTAATTAATGATATAAAGAAGGAATAGATTAACAGTAATTAATGATATAAAACACATTGTATAGAAATTATTGTATGAAATAAAATATGCATGAATGAAAGAATTTGTGTGAATGATTTTTCAAAAGTGAATGATGAATGTTGTTATGTGCCATCGAGTTGCCTATGACTCATAGCAGACCCCATGTACATTTGCGCTCTGAATCCTGCACTATCCTGAGCCAGTCACATCATCTCTGCCAGACCTAATCCCATTTCTCTAGTCACTGAGTCAATTGATCTTTTTCTGGGTCTTCATCTCCTACGCGGTAAGCATGATGTCTTTTGCCAAGGACTAGTCACTACTGGCCATGTGCACAAAATATGTGAAACAGAGCTTAAATATCCTTGCCTCCAAGGAGTGCCTTGGTTTCACCCTCTCTAGGACAGACCTGTTTGTTCTCCTGGCAGTCAACAGTATGTTCAACATTCTTCTCCAGGACAGCTCAAGGGTGTTGATCCTTCTATCATTTTTAGTTATTGCCCAGCTCTCTGATGAATAGCAAGTAATTGTGAAGATCATCGCTTGTATCAGGTGCACCTTAGTCTCTAGGCTAACATTGTTGCTCAGCGTAAATAAAAAATTAAAAAAGAGAAAGGTGATATGCAATAAGTGGTTGATTAGACAGTGTCCATTAATCATGTTAATAGACTATAATGTTATAAAGCAAATTGTATATATGAATGATTGAATAAAAGTTAATATTATTTGTGGAAAAGAGAAAATGATGATTCAGGATTTAAACCAGGCTTATTAATTCCAAAGTCCATCCTATTTTCAGGGAAATATGCTGCTTCTAGCCAATGGAATTACTATAGTAATAGAGGCGAATGAAATGTGAGGAGGTACTGGAAATAAAAATAGAATTGAATCTGCTTTCTTCTGCCTTCTATTTTTATATGTCAGCAAGTTGGCTTTGATTCATAGTGACTGTCAACAATAGATCTGAACCTTGCCTTCTCCTGTGCTGTCCTCATGATCTCTACTATGCTTGAGCCCATTGCTCAAGTCACTCTGTCAGTTCATCTTGTTGAGGGTGGGTCAGGCATTCTGTAAGTCCATGAATGGCAGTCCTGGTAAAAGCATTGTGTGCAGGGAAGAGAAATCCAAATCCGTTCTAGTAAGAACACAGTGCTGCCCTTTCCATGCTAGAACCAATCTCATGTAGTTGACCAGCTGATCATCCCAAGGAATAGTTCCATATTAGGAAGTCAGTGTTGCTCTCCGCTGTTGGCAGATTGGGCACTTAACAGTAGCCAAGTCAACCCTGGATTAGAAGCCCGTGTTGCTGAGCCCATGAATAGTCTCCATTCCTGCCACCATGACCACTTTGTTCCTAAGTCAATTGGGCAATGACAGGAGTGACTAACAAAATAGTCTGATTTCCCCAGAGTATGTCACTTCTGAGGTCTCTTTGATGAGTCTTCACAATGAGACACACATATCTTTACTTTTTTGGCCCATTTGAAGAAGTCTGTCTATATATCTCTTCTCCATACATCCTTCTCACCAATTTTCCAATCTTGTCCTTTCCAGGCCCTGCTCATTCAGCCAAACCATTGACCACCATCCACAATTCCATATACAGTTGCAGAGTTGGTAATTTCTCCTTCCCGGCAAACTGTACAACCTGGCACACTGCTCGAAGCGCTGGCATTGAGAAGAGCTGCGTTTACCATATCCCTCACCAGCGTCCCAGGCAGGGGCTGCATCCACTTCCGAATGGCAGCTGCATAATATGTAGAACCATCTGTAAACCAGGCATGCACTTTCTCTTCCCCAGTCAAATAATTGAAAGGATCTTCCCTAAAGGGGCAGGAAGGGTGATAATAGATATTTGGGCCACTTCCGTGTGTAATTTACTTATGTTTTCAGGTCCTACTCAAGCCCAATCTTGTATATATCACTTTCGTTTAATAATGGAATGCTGTGTGCATGTCTAGCCTTATGACCCTATGGATTGGACAACAGCCAACTTCTAATAGGTAGCTCAGGTCTCATGGTGGCTCATGGTTAGGTATTCAGTCTCTTCTAAGGCCCAGTAGTAACCCAAAATCTGTTTCTCAAACGGAAGTTATTGTAGATGATGTCTACATCATCTTTGTCCCAAAATTCTAAGAATCTGTACTGTGATTCATCAATGCGTGCCTGCCAAAGACTTCAAACAGCATCTCTATTTGCGGCTGACACTTCAAACGTGATTGGGTCAGGCTAATACAGTGGCGGAGCAGCTTTCACAACTGTCTGAACCTGCAGCAAAGCCTTCTCTTATTCTGAGCTTCATTCAAAATGAGCACTTTTTCAAATCACTTAATAAATAGGTTTTAGTAGCACACCCAACGAGGGGTCTCTTACCCTCTAAACCCCCAAGCTAAAAGCTGGAGTTAGAAAACCAAATGGAAAGATTGTTCGTTTTTTTTTTTAAGCTGAGAGAACTGAAGAACACATTCAAGCCTTGGATTGCAATGCTGAAGGATTCTATGCACAAAATAATAAATGATTCAGAAAACATCAGAAGAAGGTGGATAGAATACATTCTACCAGAAAGAACTGGCTGACATGGAACCATTTCAGGAAGTGACATGTGATCAAGAACCAATGGTAATGAAGGTAAAAATTTAAGTTCCACTGAAGATATTGGCAAAACATAAAGCCCCAGAAATTGATAGAATTATTGCATGAGGTGCTTGAGCTTACAGATGCAGCTCTGGATGTGCTCATTAGCCAATACCATGAAATTTGGGAGATGGTTACCTGGCCAACTGACTGGAAATGATCCACATTTGCTCCCATTTTAAAAAAGGAGATCCAACTTAGTGTGGAAATTATCCAACAACATCATTAATATCACGTACAAAGAAAATCTTGCTGAAGATTTTTAAAAAATGACTTTTTCAAAAAAACACAGCATCAGAGAACTACCAAAAATTCAGGCTGTATTCAGAAGCCGTTGTGGCATTAGGGATATCACTGCTCATGTCAGATGGATTGTGACTAAAAGAAGAGGAGGCAATAAAGATGTTTACTTATATTCTATTAATTGTGCAAAGGCATTTTTGACTGTGTGGATCATATAAAATTATATATAACATTGAGAAGAACTGGAATCCTAGATGCTTAATTGTGCTCAAATCTATACATAGACCAAGAAGCAGTTGTCTGAACAGAACAAAGGAAAACTGCACGGCTTAAAATCAGGAAAGGTGTGCATCAGTGTCGTATCCTCTCTCAATCTTTATGATGCGCATACAATTTGAGAAACTGGATTATATGAAAAAGAAAGTGGCATCAGGGTTTTGAAGGAAATCTTATCAAGTACCTTTGATATATAGATGGCACAATCCTGCTTAAGAAACTGAAGAAGACTTAACCCACTTACTGCAGAAGATCAAAGACCATAGCCTTCAATATGAGTTACATCTCAACATCAAGAAAACAAAAACACCATTGGAACGATAGGCAGCCATCATGATAGATGAGGGTAAATTGTTGTTGCTGTTGTTATGTGCCGTCGAGTCATTTGCGACTCATAGCGACCCTATGTACAACAGCCCTAAACCCTGCTCTATCCTGTGCCAATCTCATTGCCTCTGACACATCCATCCCGATTACCCCAGTCACTGAATCAATCCACCTTATAGAGGGTCTTCCCCTCCTGCGCTGTCCCTCCACTCTGCCCAGCATGATGTCGCTCTCCAAAGACCTGTCTCTCCTTACAACATGTCCAAAGTATGTCAGACGAAGCCCCAGGATCCTTGCCTCCAAGGAGCAGCCTGGTTTAACCCTCTCTAGGATGAATCTGTTTGTTTTCTTGGCAGTCCTTGGTACATTCAGTACTCTTCTCCAGCACCACAGCTCAAAGGCATCAATTCTCCTTCTGTCATCCCTAGTCATTGTCCAACTCTCTGATGCATAACAATTATTGCAAAAACCATGGCCTGTATCAGGCACACCTTAGTCTCCAGAGAGACACCGTTGCTCTTGAGTACTTTAGAGAGGTCCCTAACCACAGACTTTCCCATCGCAATACGTTTTTTTATTTCCTGGCTACTGGTGCCAAGAGTGTTGACCGTGGAGCCGAGCAAACTGAAGCTGTGAACAATCTCAATCTCTTCACCATCCATCCTGATGCTACCGATTGGTCCAGTGGTGAGAATTTTTGTCTTCTGGACATTGAGTCTCAGTCCATACTGAAGGCTGCAGTCCTTGACCCTCCGCAGTAAGTGCATGACGTCCTCCTCAGTTTCAGCAAGCAGGGTTGTGTCATCTGCATAACGCAGATTGTTGATAGATCTTCCACCAATCCTAACGCCACGCTTCTCCTCATAGAGCCCAGCCTCTCAGATAATCTGCTTTGCCTACAGGTTGAAAAGGTATGGAGACAAGACACATCCCTGGCGTACACCCTTCCCAATTTTGAACCATGCAGTGTTGCCCTGCTCTGTTCTGACTACTGCCTCTTGGTCCAGGTATAGATTTCGCATTAGCACGATTAAATGTTCTGGGATTCCCATTCTTCTCAGAGTCAGCCACAGTTTGTTATGATCCACGCAGTCAAATGCCTTTGCATAATCAGTGAAACACAGATAGACATTCTTCTGGTATTCTCTGCTTTCAGCTAAGATCCATCTAACATCAGCAACAATATCCCTACTACCACAACCCCTTCTAAACCCAGCCTGGACTTCTGGCAGTTCTCTGCTGATGTACTGTTCCAGTCGTTTTTGGATAATCTTCAGTAGAATCTTGCTTGCATGTGAAATCAATGATATTGTTCTGTAGTTTCCACACTCAGTTGGGTCGCCGTTCTTTGGGATGGGAACAAATATAGACCTCTTCCAGGGTAAATTGAGGTTGTCAATAATTTTATTTTACTTGGATCGGCAATCAGGGAGCTCTGATGGTCTACTGGTAAGAAGCTGTGCTGCTGATTCTCAACTGTCATTCTCTATGATCCAACTATTTTTTACCAAATAGTTTTACTGGCCAAATAGAGGTAAATGAAGATATACTAAGATTCACCATCTCTGCATCTTTCAAGTCCTTAATGGTAAGACTAATCTCTGCAATTTCACAAAAGAAATGTAATATTGCTTTTAGTTTATTTCCCCAAGTAGAGGCAGATCTAATGGTTTCCACTTGTCTTTTCCTACCATGACTGCCTTTATTCTATATGTCGACAGGGATTCAGTATGGGTATTCACGCTAGGGAAGGTGGTTCAGGGAAAGAGAGAAAGTCTGAATAAGAGGAACTGAAGCAGTGACTGCAGTAACAGGCTTGAGCATGGCAGAGTTCATGAAGGTGATACAGGAGAGGGTGACATTCAGATTTGTTGCTCATAGGGTCACTGGGTTGTAGTTACAGTTGACTCAATGGTACATAACAACAACACTGAGTTTGAGTTTTTTAGTACCTCTAAATATAGGTACGTGGTTTGAATTCACTAGCTACTCCACAGAAGAAAGATGGGAAATCTCCTGTTTTATTTACTGCTTCTAAAAACCCACTGGAGGGTCAGCTATAGGTCAATTCTGACTTGATGGCACACAACAACAGCAACAATTATAGGTAGGGGGAACTCTGGCGGTCAATCAGTAAGGAGTTGTGGTGCCAACTCAAAGAAAGGTGAATTCACCACCTGCTTATTGGAAGAAAAATGAATAATAATCTCATTTCAGAGGTAATTTACATCTCTGAAAACTGTTGGAGGGTCAGATATGAGTCAGTTCTGATTCACAGTAAATAATGACACTACATAGCACCAGTAAAATTATTGGTATAGAAGCAACAATGAATGGTGGGGACACTTCTTGGAAACATTCAGCAATGTTTTGTAAGGTATGTGCCTCACATGACACCTTAGACATGCCTCAGGCTCTGCCATGGGTGAAATCTTAGGCAAAGATTCATTAAGTTACAGCTGGATAATCTCATTGGCAGGACTGGTTTAAGAGACTTTAGAGGCTCAGTGTCTCCAGATTTCTGATTATCCCAAGTTTCATGATCCCATTCCTTCCTAATCAATGACTTCACTTTAACGTCAAATACTATTTGAGGTTGGCTTTTAAATTGGCATTGGCATTGTAATTCTGCTATTCTTATAAGACGGCTTTGTGTTTGATGTACAGCAATATCAGCTTTGTTATAAAACTTAAGGCTGTCTTAAAAGGCACAGTTGGAAATTTTGAGATCTCTGGTGCTTGGGCTATGATTCAGAATCCCTTGAGTGCATCTCTTTCTTTCACAATTTTGTCTATCACCACCTATCGTAAGTAGCATCAAGCAACCAGCTTCCCCAAACTTCTCATCCTGGCAAAATTGCAGAAAGTGTCAAAAGCGTGTTCACAGAATGCCTTACTTTATCTATTATTGGTTATACTTTTGATATTAATATTTCCACCTCATATCATGAATTGACAGAGCCCTTTTTACTAATGAAAGTAGAGCCATCAGCACCACTAAGACTAGTTAAACTTGAGAACCAGTTTAGAAAATTTATCTTTACAATTTTATTTCTGTAGAACCCCACATGTCTTAGGCTGAGTTCTCTACAGAAACAAAACCAAGGAATATATATAGAGAGAGATATAGAGTCTGGAAAGTCCTACATCTGCAGCACGTAGATGATGAGGCTGATGAATCTAAGACAGGTCATCGATTCAAGGAAAGCATCAAGTGTGAAGCCAGATGCATGATGTTGTTGTTGTTGGGTGCCACTGGGTTGAGTACAACACATAGCGACCCTATTATGAACAACAGATCTGATCCCTATCCTATCCTGTGCCATCCTCACACTTCCTGGCATGTTAGAACCTATTGCAGCGGTTACTCTGTAAGACCACTTTGTTGAAGGTCTTCCTCTTGTTCGCAGACCCTCTACTTTTCCTAGCATCATGTCCCTCTCCAAGGAATAGCCCATCCTAGCAACATGCCCAAAGAATGTGAGGTGAAGCCTCATTATTTTTGCCTCTAAAGAACACTCTGGCTGCACCTTCTCCAAGATATATTTATTTGTTCTGTTGGCAGTTCATGGGATGTTCAGCACTCTTCTCCAACAACACAGCTCAAAGGCATCAACAAGTGTGAACTGTTTGGTCGTTTTGATTTAATTAACACTCAGAAGCCTCTTGTTTAAATCAATAAGGGCTTTAGTGATTAAAAGCTGGTTGGGCTGGAGGGTCTGTTGTGATTATTGATTTGCTACTAGAATTACAAACCAAATTGCCAATTTGTTGTGTGTGTGTGTAGAACATAGTTCTAATTGGTGCAGTACTTGTCTGTTAGTTTGCTATACTAGTGTAACTTAATGGGCTGCTGTGATATTGGAACCTCATGATGGACAGGTTTTAGCAGAGCACCCAGATTAAGACAGACTAAGAAGCAGGATTGGCCATCCACTTGTTAAATAACAGGCCTCTGAAAACCCTGTGGACAGTCGAGGCACTTGGATAGTTATAGCAGTAGAGGTAAATCACAGACTGAAAATCAGTCAAAATGAGGAAAAATAATGGCAAACATCCTTTAGTAACTGGAAGATAGAATGTACATAGCATAAATGTCAGAAAACTAGAAATTGTGAAAAATGAAATAGAATGCATGAACATTGACCTACCAGCCATTAGTGAGATGAGATGGACTAGCTTTGGCCACTTTGAATCAGATAATCATATGGTATATTATGCTGGGAATGAAAAAGAATGGTGTTGCATTCGTAGTCAAAAAGTCAATTTCAAGTTCTATACTGTGAGTGATAGAATATTATCCATGCACATATAATATGCATGATGAAGACAGCAAGAAGCAAGCCAGCTCCAGTATACTTAATGTAGGTCACACCCCCATGAAACTCTGCCTCAAACAATTGGGTGCTCATGGCAAATCCCTTCAAAGGAATGATTTGCATTACATCAAACCTCATCAAAGAAATGACCACATAACAACTGCCAAATGAGAAAATTATAGACACCCAAGCTGGCACACAACCTTAAATACCACGTCATCTATAAGGCTACATGGGAATGTTAGTCCAAGTCACCTTCCAACAAGTGTCAAAGAATATCTTTGCATTAAAGATCTTTCAGCTTTCTAATGCCTGACCAATAATCATCATTTATTTCTCTTAAAATCAGTACTGCTCCCTTTAATGGCAAAAAGTTGGTTTGTTACTCCATTTTTGTGGTGATTTTTTATAAGCCTTGGAGGAATTTCCTCAAACTGAGCCACTCACTATACCCACAATGATGTGCTGTTAAACGCTTGAAAACCAGTTATATGGGTGAGGAGACCCGGTTTGTAGCATTTATTAAATGTGGCATCTACTCTCCCTCTATGGCCCTATTTAGGCTTCCAAGATGTTAATCTCTGAACTTGAGAAAAGAGGCACATTTATCAGCACTAGAGTGAGCTCTGGTGGCTGGGTGGTTAGGGGCTGTGCTGCATACTCAAAAGCTTGCGATTCTAATCCTCCAGCTGCTTTGCAGGAGAAAGATGAGCAACTTTCTCCTGCCTGTGCCATTTTATAACCTCTGAAACACAGTGGAGGGTCGGCTATGAGTTAATTCCAACTTCACGCCACATAACAGCATCAGCGCTAGAGACCCAGTCTGAGCTGGCTCTATCTAGCTCATGGCTGCAAGGCCCTACATGTAGGATCTAGCTGGGACTGCTTCTCCATACAATTTCCTATCCCCTTAACACTGTTCACTCTCCTCAAGCCCTGGCCCCTTTGTTGCTCCTTGAAAAGTACACTTCCACCACCGACTTTGACACTTGTTTTTCTTTCTGCTCGGGATGTTTTCCCCCCGAATAGGGACGTGCATTTTTGGATTATTTTGTTCAGGTCTCTGCTCACATGGTATAAAGGGCTTTTCTAAACAACTCCCCTAAGAAGTACCACCCCTGTTTTCCATCAAATATATCCCTCTCCTCTGCTTTGTTTTTCTCTATTTCATCAATCACTCCTAGTAATCAACAATAGACCTGTTTATGCTTAATCTCTTTAGATCATCATTGTATTCTCACCCCTAAAACTGGCCTGTTCCAAAGAAGTCATTCAGTCAATATTTGTTGAATTAATAAATGAATAATTGTCCACACATGTAATGATTTTCCTCCTCTGCATTTTATCACTTCTACATTTTCTTAACATACTTAACATTTTCAACGTAATATGCCAACATATTTATTTATTATGATCACCATTGAATATGCACTCAAATATATTTGAGCTTGTATGTCTTTCTTTAATTCTGAAAAATTCTCAAAATTACTCCTTTAATCTTACTCCTCCTGCATTCCTCTCTTTTCCAAAACTCTTTACAGTCTGTCATTCTGTATTCCACATCTCATAAATGCTCAGGGCATAGACTACTAGCTTTCCCAAAGTATCGTTCTCTCCTTGTTCCTATAGCCACTTGGGATAAAGACTAGATTTCTCATCTTCCTTTTAGCTGGATGTGGACATGTAACTAAGTTCTGGACAAAGCATAAGAGTTTTGTGTAACTTCCTGCAAGTAGCTTTTGAAGGAGTCAATCAGTTGCCATTGAGTCGATTCTAAGTCATGGCAATCCCATGTATGTCAGAGTGGCACTGTGCTTCATAAAATGCTCAGGGGCTGAGTTTTCAGAAGTAGAGCACCAGGCCCGTCTTCTGAGGTGCCTATGAGTAAATTTGAACCTCTCACCTTTCAGTTAGCATCCAAGCACATTAATTGTTTGCACCACCAAGGATTCCTTTTTTAAAGAAGGGAGTCTGTTTTGTTTTGCCTTGTTTACCTTTCTTTCAGATGTCTGGAAAATGCGTGAAATGATTGGAGCTGGAACACTCTGCTAAACTTTCCAACAATGCACTTCTCCACAGGAGAGAAACCAACTTTGATTTTTATTAAGCCATGGCTGAGTTTTGTTGTCTGCCTTCATTTGGTTTTCTCCAAAAGCAGAGCAAAGGACTCGTACGCAAGTAGTTTATTTGGGAGGTGATCTCAGGAAGCACAGTGAGAGAATAGAATGTGAAACAGGGATGGAGAAAAACCAAGAAAGGAGTTGCTTCTGAGCGATTACTATTGGGGTCAAATGAAGCTCAGCGTTGCTGTGGGACCTATGAGAGACAGTGAAGCAGGCTGCAGATTTTCCCACCAAGAGATCATGAAGCTGAGATACTGATCCACTAACTAATGCCCTTCACCCCTTGAGGGTCTTTCCTGGGGCTAACTTCTCTCTAGAACTTCACTTGCTCTTTGTGTACACTGAACATGTGCTGAAAGCCAGGGAATGCCTTCAGACAGAATTGCAGGAAGCTCTCATTCTGTACAGAGCTGTCTGAGGGCAACCATCAGGTTGGACCAGGCACCAACAACATCAGCAACCGAGGACATTAGAAATTTCTCTAATTTTCACACTCTTCTTTCCCCTGTTTTTTTTAAATCTTCCTCTCTGTACTACATCCTAGGTTAATTTCCTGGTTCTTTCTTCCAAATAACTAATCCTGTCTTCTACCTCAACATCAAGAAAACAAAGATTATCGTCACTGGGCCAATTGGCAGCATCATGATAGAGGAGAAGAGATGGAGGTTGTTAACAACTTCAGCTTGCTTGGTTCCTCAATTCACACTCTTGGTACCAGCAGTCAGGAAATCAAAAGATGAATTGCACTGGGAAAAGTTTCCATCAAACACCTCTTCAGACTGCTGAAGAGCAAAAATGTCAGCCTAGAGACTATGGTACAGCTGATCCAGGCCATGGTCTTCATGATTACTTGCTATGCACCAGAGTGCAGAACCATGAATAAGGATAACAGAAGAATTGATGCCTTTGAGTTGTAGTGCTAGAGAAGAGTATTGAACTTTCCATAGATTGCCAAGAGAATGAACAGGTTTGTCCTGGAGTGGATTAAATCAAGGTGCTCTTTGGAGGCAAAGATTTTGAGGCTCCATCTCACATACTTTGGACACGTTGCCAGGAGGGACCAATCCTTTGGAGGACATGATGCTTTGAAGAGTGGAAGGATGGTGCAGGAGAGTAAGACCCCTGATGAGATGGATTGACACAGTAAGTGGGGCAATGGGGACAGGTATTTCAGAGGCAGTGAAATCGGCTTAAGATAGGGCAGACTTCAGAGCTATTATGCATTGGGTTTCTATGAGTTGCAGGCGACTCAACGGCGTATAACAACAACCATGTCTTAACCATGGTTCTGTCTTCTTAGTTTATTATCTATCTATGGTTCCCATTTCCAGAATGTCTAAATGGTTTTGGTTTCATTTCTGTTGGTTTTAAATTTGCAATTTATTATTCTGTTTTTATGGATTAATGTTATCCCTGATTTTATTTGAAGATCACAATTTAATTTATTTTTAATTTGTTTTAAGATAATTATATTATTCTGCTTTTGTTTGGAGTGGGTGGATTCATTTTCCCAATTATTGATTTTGTTGGCTATCTTTGTCAGCAATGGATTTCCTCAGATGTTTGTAAAATTTTCATAAATAAGGTTACTTTTTCTCTATATCCTCACCTCTTTCTTCCTACTGCTCTGCTGGTTTCTCTCTGGATTCCTGGAACTTTGTCTGAATCAGGCTTCATTCTGTTGACCTAGGACTCTCATTCTGTGGTACCCGTGACCATTTTATGTATCCAGTCCCTGGCCAGGGAGCTCTGGTGGCTTGGTTGTAAGAATTGTGTTATCTGAACAAAGATACGCAGTTTGAATCCACCTTCTGCTCTGCAGGCCAGTTTTTTCTCATGTCTCTGAATACCCGTTGGAGGGTCAGCTATGAGTCAGGAAGTTCCTGGACCAGTGTGTATGACTCAGTTCTAGCTTCACACAGACTTATTTGGGCCCTTAAATCCTGAGGAATTTAATTGCCTCCTGGTGAAAATATTTTTCCTACTTTTAACCCCAGAGCTTCATACATCTCAAATTCAACCATATTTCTATTATATTTCTACAGTAAATACCCTTTATCCCAGTTTTGAGACTGGCTAAGGCACTGCTGTTGAGTTGATGCGTCTCTGAGACTGTAAATCATAACTGGAGCAGACGATCTCATCTTTATTCCTAAAGCAGCTGGTGGATTCAAACCACTGACCATCTAGTTGGCAGTGCAACACTATTGATAAAAACTGGTGTTGAGTTGCATAGGAGTAGGATTCAAAACATGACCTTTTAATATATCATCTTAATCAGAAGCCTCTGGACTCTGAATCTCTCCAAGAAGCACACTCTTTGCCCATAGGTGGGGGTCTTTTCAGCATCTAGGCATGCAAATACAAGAGAGGAGAAAAAAAATCCACCTTCCTGCATGCTTCTGTTTTTCTCCCCAAGTAGGCACAGACAGACCCTGGTGGACCCCAAAAGCCCCCTGAGTAAGTGTATCTGGGGCCTTCTAGCCTCGCAGCCTCCTGGTTCATTGCACCCCGACTCCCCCAAGTCACTCCATCACTGGACTACCTGCCAACACTCCACCTTAAAGGTCTTCACGGATGTGGGGCATTAGGTGTTTATGGCCATATTTACATTTCAGCAAGGTACTCATAAAGATATTTTTTATCTTTAAAATGTACAAGAGTGGAATTCAAATGGCAGAGTGACAGGCTGCATATGGGGTTGATTGGCTGGGTCAGAAACATCACACCCGGCTGGCGGGAAGAGCTTCCTGGCGACAAGAGCTGTCCGACAAGGGAGTGGGCTGCTGTCACTGAAGGAACTCAAGCGGTGGACAGCTGACCTTCCACTGGGTGCGGGGCAGGGCTGTGGTTGGAGGGAGTCAAAGAAGGAGGGAAGATTCTGGGAGAAGCCAAGAAAACAGCTCTACAAAAACATTTTGCATACTGAAAACTATCCCTAAAATATTCTTGTTCTAAGACTGCTGAAAACCAGCCTCACTTCCTACACTGATATGCTTCTGAAAGGGAGCTCTGGTGACTTAGTGCTGGAACCGTGCTGCCAACGCAAAGTTGGTGGTTAGAATCCACGAGCTACTGCAGAGAAGGATAGTTGTAATCTCCTCCTGTGTGATTTACTGCCTCTGAAAACCTCCAGGAGGGTCAACTATGGGTCGGTTCTGATTCAACAGTATACAACCACAACAAGAACTTAGCCAGGCCAGGAGAACTTGAGGGTATATTGGTCCTGTTCTTTGGACCTTGTCTGAGAATGAAAAGATTAGCTTCAAACCTGTTGGCCTTCACCAGTAGCTCTCAGTGTCCAGACAACACAAGGTCGCCTTCTCACTGTCTTTGCGAGCACAGCCTCCTGAGTGCCCTGCGTGCCCACCCACCTGTGGCTCCCATCGTGAGCAGGTGGCCTCACCTACCACTCTCACTACACTATCTCAAACCAGCACTATCTTTAGCAGATTGCAGTTACCATAGCAGTAAGAATTATCTTCATTTTTTTACAACTAAAAATTACTAATGGGATCACTACAATTTTGTCTGTTTCAAAAATCATCACATCGTCCCTCCCCAAAGCTATCACATTTATGTTGCTGTTGATTGCCGTTAAGTCAAGCATGAATCATAGCAACCTTATGAACAAAAGACCTGAAGCCTTTCTATAATTATCATCATATCTCAAAGTTCATAGAGTTTCCAGAGGCATGTTGTTTAGGAAGTGGATACCACTCCTGCTGTATTTATAATGCCCTTAAAATCGACTCTGAAAGATTAACAGACTGCCAGAAACACCTTCTCATGGAAAAGTGGTTATTTTGTCCTTCCTGTGGTGGAGCTCAAAATCTTCTGTAGTATGAACACAGGGGAAGCTCCAAAGCGTCCCTTCAGCATCAGCTTCCTTTCTTGGTCCCCCGGGGGGGGGGGTCTTCAAAGGCTAGTGCACTTGTCACAGCTCATGGTCACCACAAAGAAAGAAGAGACCTTATAGGTATTGAACTCTGTGTGCTTTACCAGTGCTGTCTCATTCAATATGTATAGTAACTCATTTTACAGATGAGCCCAGAGAAGTAAAATTACTTGCCCAAGGCCACATTGCCAGAAACAAGCAGAGCACATGTCTCTCCCAGCCATTCTCACTCTCAGTTCACTACTTGGTTCTATGCACCAGGCTTATTTTTGCTTAGTTAACTATTTCTTTGTGGATTATAATCCTTGGTTAATGACATTGTGTTATCAAAACTTTAACTTTGATCTGTGTGGCATTTAACATTTTAGGGTAATGTTTTTTATTAAAGATAATCTTCTGTAAAGATAATACTGGAATGATTTATTTTGAGGAGGTTTAAGTTTTACTCTGAAATAATTTTAGATTATAGGAAGTTGCAGAAACAGTACAGATAGGTTCCATGACCCAGTGTCCCCCCAATGACTCCATAGTAAAGCTGAAAAATTACATTGGTAAATGTGTAAATATGATTCTATGTTATTTTATAACAAATACAGATTAATGTGACCACCCTGTAGTCAAGATATTCTGTCATCTAAAAGTTTCTCCTTTAAAGTTACATCCACTCCCTTCTAGCCTCTAAACCAAAACTCAAATATGTCATCGCAGAGTAATTTCAGATTCATGGCAATTCTGTGTGTAGAAGTGCTCCCTAGGATTTTCTTGGCCTCCACTTTTCTAAGCATGATGTCCCTTTCCTTCTTTCTGCAGTGTCTCCAGATAGTGTTAAACCACTACCTTTAGGTGAGTAGTTGGTTGAATGCAAACTGTGCCATTCCTTAACCCTTAGTAACCACATGGTAACATTTCCTTAACCCTTGGTAACCACTAATTCATCCTCTATCTCTACAATTTTGTCATTTCAAGAATGTTGTTTTAATGGACTCATAGAATATTTGATTTCTCAGGAATTACTTCCTCACCCCTACGCAACATAATGCCCTTGGAACTTATCTAAGTTGTGTCCACATTTTGATTGTTTTACCGTTAAATAATATTCTTTTTTTCCTCCTTTTTTTATTGAGATTTTAACGAAAGTTTATAGAGAACTTGGATTTCCATTCATTCATTGTTGCACATTTTCCTCCCTGCCTCCCATCAAAGTTTGCTATTTTCTTTGGAAAAAAATTTTTTCATTGTTATACAGTTCCCCCTTCTTCCAGGCCACTTTACTATGCAGCTCTAATTCTGGACTGTTAAATAATATTCTATGGGTGATGTTATTGTTATTGTTAGGTCCTGTTGAGTTGAGTACAACTCACAGTGACCCTGTGAGCAACATATCTGAACCCTGTCCTGTGCCATCTTCACCATCTCGCAAGCCCATTGTTGCAATCACTATGTCAATCCACCTGGTTGAGGGTCTTCCTCTCCTTTCCCGTCCCTCTACCTTTCCAAGCATGATGTCCCTCTCCTTTCCTAGCAACATGCCCAAAGTATGTGAGATGAAGTGAGTTTCTAAAAGAATATTTTTTACATTTTCAAAAAAACAGAAAAATAAAGGGGGGAAAACCCAAAAAAAGCCCAAGTACCCATATTGGAGGGAGAGAGGCATTCTTGGTTTCCTTCTTGGCCATCTCAGGGCTGGTTAAGTCCTGGGAATTTAGTGGAGCTGACCCCCTGCAGGCTTAGGTGTAGAGACAGAAGAAAGGATAGGGAGGAGACAAGGCCCTTGTTCAGAGGCCCTCCATCTCCCCACCCCCACCCCCTTGGTGGAACTCCACCTGGCTGCTGCTGCTGACTCTTTTTGCATCTCTGTGTCTTTCCTTTCTTTCTCTCTTTCTCCTTACCCCGTGTGTCTCCATCTGTCTTTCTGAGTCAGTCTCTCTCTTATTCTCAAACCACAAAACATGGCTAAATGCAATTTCCATTGAGTGCAAAATCTTGTGTCTGTGTTTCATTATTCTGTCTGGATTTGTACATGTTTTCAATTGCATAATTCCCCTCCTTCCTCATTTTCTCCCCAAGACTTTCTCCCACATAATATGAGCATTTGGGGGCCAGCTTTTGACAGCTCTGCCTTTGAATACTGTGAAAAGTGGAGCGAGTGCCTCTTTCAGTCTTGTACCACCAGGGAAGCAGGGCTGGCAAGTTCCTCGGGTTCCTGCGGAGCTCGGCCCTGAGGCCAGCCCTGGGGGAGGGAGGGGGTGCTCCTTTAGCAGCTTGTGAGAAGACAGAACTTTGGCTACAGCTCTTGCCTGGGAGAGCAGGAAAATCAGTCTGGAGGCCAGTTCAAGATATTTCGTTGCTATTCGCTACCATGGCATCAGGTTCAAACTTCCCTCTCTAGCTTTTCAGACCTTTAAAGGTCTAGAAAATGCTCCCAACACAATTGCCTTCAAGTCGACGCCATGTGCCTCAGAGAATTGTACTCTAGAGATTTTAATGTCTGGTTTGTCAGAAGTAGGTCACTAGACCGATCTTCTCAGGTGCCTCTAGGTAAACTTGAACCTCCCTCCAATCTTTTGGTTAGCAGGCAAGTGCTAAACTATACCACCTCGCCGTATTCATTAATTCTTTCATAAATATAAGACTCCACCAGTCATCAGTCATTGACACAGAGTTGGAATCAACTTATAGCTGCCCCTTCGCGGGTTTTTTGGAGACTATAAATTGTGTGGGAGGAGAGTGCCCATCTTTCTTCTGTGGAGCAACTGATGGATTCAAAGTGGCAGGGAGATGTCACCTTTGTGTTAGCAACTGCAGCTCCCTATGGACTATCCCCTGTTGTTGCTGCTGTTGTTGTTGTGTACCGTCTAGTCAGAACCGACCCATAGCTGACCCTCCAGCAGGTTTTCAGAGGCAGTTAATCATACAGGAGGAGACTGCCCATCTATCTCCTGAGAAGAAGCTGGTGGATTAGAACCATGTGCCTTTGGGATTTCAGGATAGATTCTTACAAACAGGCCACCAGAGCTCCCTATATATAGGACTGTTTGTTGTGTTGATGTTCTTGTTGTGTTGTGCCATGGAGTTAGAATCAGCCCATAGCTGATCTTCAAGGAGCTTTTCAGAGTCAGTAAGTCTCACAGGAGATAGCCCATCCTTCACCTGTAGGAATAGGCTATATAATATGGGACTAGGCTATATAATATTTTTTTTTAAAAAAAATTTATGTTGCACTGGTTTGCTTACAAAGTTTGTATACATTATTTTTCACATGGAATCTTTCTCATTTCCTTTACCCGCCCCTCCCTCTATCCATCAAACTGTACGACCCCTGCCTATCCTCACCCCTCTGCTCCTACTTTCCCCCTTGGATCTTCATACATGTTTTACTATCTTTCATGTTATTGTTATCTTTCTGTTTCTACAATAATGGTGTTATACAGTATTTGTCCTTATGAGACTAAGTTAATTCTCTCCAGTCCCTCTCAAGTTAGGTAGTAATTTTAAAAATTATTGCTCCTGTGTGTGAATGTACCATAATTCCTCAATCCATTTTTGTGGTTGGACATTTGGACAATTTCCCTGTTCTTGCAATGGTGAATAACGCTGCTATGAGTATTGGTATACAAATCTCCCTTTATGCCTCAGTTCTCATTTTTTAGGGGTATATTCCAAGCAGTGGTATAGCTGGGTCATATGGAATTCCTATGTTCAGTTTTGTTATGAAACACCAAACTGCCTTCCAGAGTGATTGTGCCATTTTACAATTCCACCAACAGTGTGTAAGAGTTCCTATCTCTCCATATCCTCTCCAACATTTATTATGTGCTGTCCTATTAAACTTTGCCACTATTACTGGGATAAGATGGTATCTTATTGTGGTTTTGGTTTGCATTACTCTTATTGCTAGTGATTTTGAGCATTTCTTCGTGTGTCTGTTGACTATCTGCATATCTTCCTCTGTGAAGTCTTTCCATGTTTTTTGCCCGTTTCATAATTGTGTTATCAGTTTTTTTCTTGTGGAGGCCCTGTAGGAGTCTGTTAACTTTTGATATGAGACCTTCGTCTGAAATGGTATTGCCAAATGTTTTTTTCCTAGTCAGTAGGTTTTCTTTTCATTCTGCTAGAAAATGTTTTTGATGCACCCAGGGGTTTAATTTTTAGAAGGTCCCGTTCATCGGTTTTATCCTTTCCTGGTTGGTATTTCTGGCTGTATTTGTCAGCCTTTTTATACTATGAGCTAGGCCTTCTAAGCTTGGTCCTACTTTGTCTCTTATGATCTTTATGGTTTGGGGATTTAGCCCTAGATCTCTGATCCACCTTTAGTTGATGTTTGTTTATAGTGAGAGTTGTGCATCCTGTTTCAGTTTCTGCAGGTAGCAGTCCAGTTTTGCCAGCACCATTTGTTGAAGAGGTTGTCATTTCCCCACTTGATAGGTTTTGGTTTTGTTTCCTTGTTGAGTATCAGTTGACCATGGATAGATGGATTAATTTTGGGGTTCTCAAGTCTATTCCATTGGCCTATGTGCCTGTCATTGTACCAGTGCCTTGCTGTTTTGGTTATTACAGCTTGTATAGTAGTTTTTGAGATCAAGGAGTGCTATATATAGCTCCCACTTCATTCTTATTTTTTCAGAAATGCTTTGCTTATTTGAGGTCTCTTTCCTCTACAAATAAGCCTGTCAATTGCCTTTTCTATCTCTTTGAAAAACTAGTTTGGTAGCTATATTGGGATTATGTTAAACATGTAGATTGCTCTTGGTAAGATTGTAATTTTCACTCTAGTGAGTCTTCCTATCCATGAACAGGAAACATTTTTCCATTTTTTAGGTCTTTTATTGTGTCTTGTAAAAATGTTTTGAGGATTTCTTTGAAAAGCTCTTTTGTGTCTCTAGTTAGGCTTATTCCTATGTATTTAATTTTGTGGTTGGCTACTGTAATTGGCATTACTTTTTTAGTTTCCTTCTTTGTGTTTTCTTTGTTACTGTGGAGGGATCCCACTGACTTTTTGTATATTGATCTTGTATCCTGCCACTCTATTAAATTGGTCTATAGCTCTAACAGTTTTTTTTTGCTGAGTTCTTAGGGTTTTCTGTATACATTATCATGTCATCTGCAACTATATATATATTTTTATCTCATAGTCAATTCCGTTTTCTAAGAGAGTTTATGAAAAAGAATATAAATATCCAACAATAAGAGAATTTTTAAATATTGAGGTTTCCTATAGGATCAAGTATTACAAAGCACTAAACTCATAATTTGCAGAGTTTTTAGACTGGAAGATACAGTTAGTTAGGATCCTATTTACATAAAATTGCTCAAGCATGAGGAAATAGCTTAAAGAAAATACATCGAAGTGATAATAGTTATTTCGAGATTGTGGGATTATAGATTGCTTAACATATTTTCTTTATGTTTTTGGTATGTTATATCTTTATAATCAGTAACAAATAGGCATCATTCAAAGTCATTGAACTTAAAAAAATCAATGAACTCTGCTGAACAAAAAGTGGAGTCTCCAGATCTCCATCGAAGTGATTTCATGGCATGGAGATTCAGCACCTTGCACTGCTAACCCAAAGGCACATGGTATGTCAGCTGCTGCATGGAAGAAGAATGGGCACTCTCTTCTTGTGCAATTTATTGCCTCTGAAAACCTACTGGAGGATCAGCTATGAGTGAGTTCCAATGCAACAGTACATAATAACACCCTTTCTCCCCATATGCTCACTGGAAAGGCAGACACCACTCAGACACCTTTCCTTGAGCTCAGGCTCTGCCACTGGGTTGAGGAGGTAGAAAGACGTACTCTGCATTGCAATTGAGTGGCAGTCAATCTCCACACGGAGCTTTCAGAAGGGGCCAGTCTTGCCTGATGTCCCCTCCATCTCTGCATGTTCTGAAGCCAGTACTGCCCCATTCCTTTGATGCATGATTTTTGGTCCCTTCTCCAGCACACACCCTTCATATGGAACAGCCATGTCATTGGATCCCTACTGGGACTAGTGTGGGACTAGCTCTGGGCCCTTCCAGACCATATACATGGAGCTCAGAGCTCCCTGTTTCCAACCCAGTATACTTGAAAGACCACACAATTCTAGAAGCTTCAACTCTGCCACATGAAAAACTTACCATATGAAAAGTTATATAGCTAATGACTGGGATATAGTTGGACTTTTATTTTAACAAAGAGAGTTTTAATTCAGTTCTGAGTGCAAGCAACAATCTGTAGTTCAGCTGCTGGGTTGACTTGGTTCAAATCCCAGCTCTACCACCTTAGGCAAGATATTTTTTTTCCCCCTTCTCTGGGCTTTAGTTTCCCCATCTGAAAAATGGAGGTAATAATAGTATCTACTTCACAGGATCGTTATAAGGATTAATTTATTTCATGTAATGGCCCAAGAACAGAGCTTGTCTGGGTAGCCCTCCGGGGATGTTAGCTATTATTCTTACTATTTTACCATGTGGTCATGGGAATGGGAAGGGAGAATATTTGGCCTTAAGGCTCTCACAGAAAAGCCCAGACTCAAGTCTCTGTGATGAATGCCAAATGAGGACTATCAGTTTAAAGCATTGCCTTCAATCCTTTCCTACGTGAGGCAGGGTAGGAAGAAACAGAGACTGCCATGGTGCATGGAGGACATAGGGAAGGGACACAGCTTGCACTTGGCCTTCAGGGAGGCCAAATAAAAAAATCTCAATTGCCACCAAGTTGATTCCAAGATGTGGCAACTTCTGTGTTTATTAGTGTAGGTCTGTCCTCCATAAGATCTCCAATGACCAATATTTTTGGAAGTAGATAGCTAGGGCTTTCTTCCAAGGCCCTCCTCTGGGTAGACTAGAACTTCTAACCATTTGGTTAGCATCCCAAGGAAGTTAACCAGCCAAAGACTCCTGAGACAGACTAAGTAAGAATAGACAAAAATGCCAAACCCATTTCTGTATAATCTATTAAGATTCATAATAATCCTGTGGGCCAAAGTAGAATTGCCCCACAGGGTTCCCAAGGCAGTAATTTTTTTAGGGAAGTGGCTAATGAGTTTAAACTGTGGATCCTTCTGTTAATAAAGGAGTGCTTAACGGTTGTGTCACTATGCCCTGGGCACCTTGAGGGAAGGCAGGGCATCAATAATGAAGCTTGGCTAGGAAGGGGAGGGGCAAGGGCTAGGGTCTCTATGTGCAGAGAGGAGGTGATCAGGTGTCTTCAGAAACTGTGAAGTCTTAGCTGGGACAGATGGTCTCTGTGTGAACTACACTGGACTACAAACTCAAGGCTGGTAGTTCAAGCCACCTCTGTGGTGCTAAGGAAAAAGATACAGCCAAGAAAATTCTGTGGAGTAAGTCTACTCTGTAACATGTGGAGTCGTCAAGAGTCAGGATCAATTAAACAGAAACAACAACAAAACCAAACCCATTAACTTGGAGTTGATTCAACCCCTAGAGAACCTCCATCAATGTTCGCCTTCACAGGAGGAGAATGCCTACTGTCTCCCTCAGAACCAGGAGGTGGATTCAAACTTTCAGGTGGATTCACCCTTTCTGTTAGCAGCCTGATCCGTTATGCACTATACCTTCAGGGCTCCAGAGTCTACTGTGGGCAATTTTTGTTGTTTTTAGCTGAGGCAGGCTGAGCCACAGAATGACTCTACCTACCGTGATGCCTGCCCATCTTCTCCCAACTTCACTGCAGAGCAGAATCAAAGAAATGAGGAAACTGAGGCTCAGGTGGGCTGTGACTTGTCTAGACCTTGGGGGTGATTGGACAGACCTGAGAAAGCCTCCCCTGCAAGGGCAGGG
Organism: Elephantulus edwardii; assembly: GCF_000299155.1. Lineage (NCBI taxonomy): Eukaryota > Metazoa > Chordata > Mammalia > Macroscelidea > Macroscelididae > Elephantulus > Elephantulus edwardii. Next base: position 13,530,870 of record NW_006399799.1, read on the forward strand.
GTGCGGAGGGCTGAGGCCTCAGAGGCGACACCTGGCTGAAGGAAGCCTAGCCGCAGGTGTGAGATCCCCGCGGCGCCAGGCAGCCACGTGAGGAGAGAGCGGAAAGTATGTCAGTCACGCAGGAGACGGAGCGTGAAATTAATGAGCACGCAGGCGAGCTGGAGCACAGTCACCTTCCGGCAGGGCGGAGAGAAGGCAGGCAGTCCCTTTGCGGGAGAGGAGGGCTGGGCGCGGCCGTGGGGGCGGGGAAGGGGTTTATAGTAGCAATGTTCTCTTTCCTTCAAAAGAGCTTTGGGAGACCCTAAGTGGGACATGTTGGGAAAATGAGGGGAGAATCTCAGGGATAGAGCCTGGCTGCAGGGAGCCATCAGATAGAGTGTATGAGGGCAAGGTTGGAGTTAACGTGTTCTTTATTGCTGTTGCTCTGGTGCTTAGGACCCGTGTGGGAGAGAGGGGGCGCGGCCATCGTGGTATATTTAAATTAATGCATGATTAGAGCCAGCTCTGCTACTCATATTATACTCACAGTGAAGCCTCCCTTCTTTATTCCATTCACATTGAAGAGTTTCAGTTATATGTGAATTCGGTAACATTTATTTGCTAAGTACCTGCCATGTGCTAGCCCCAAGCTAGGTGCTGGGAAGGCAGGAAGTATATAGGAGGCAGCCGCTTCCCTTACAAAGCACACTGTCAGATGGAAGTCAGATTCGCAAGTGATTATGATTCCATGTGAGAAGCACAGAAATGGAGAGTGGGGACATGGAAAGGAGACTGTGGCGTTGGGGGCTGCTCAGGGTAAAACTGCTACAGGGAAGTAGCTAGCCCACTCCTGGGTTTGAGAACAGGGCAGCATCATGTCTGTGAAGCCGAGGCCCCATTGGCCTTCATGGCAGTTCATAATCCACCTGTAGGTGCCTTGGAAGAAAAGTCTGGTGATCTACTTCTGAAAAAAAACAAAACAAAACCAAAACCAAACCCTAAACACAGCCATTGAAAACCCCACGGAGCACAGTTCTACTCTGAAACATCTGGGGTTCTCATGAATCAGGATCACCTTGACAACGAATTTGATTTTGGGGTTTTACAGGCACCATACCAGGCATTACAGGAAATCCTGGTGACACAGTGGTTAAAGTATTCATCTGTTAACCAACAGGTTAGTGGTTCAAACCCACCATTCACTCTGCAGGAGAAAGATGTGACAGTCTCTTTCCAGAAAGATAACAACTTTGGAAACCCTAGGGAGCAGTTCCGCTCTGTCCTATAGGGTCACTAGGAATCAGAATGAACTTGACAAGAGCGGAGCTTTGGTTCGATCGAGCACTGGATGTGCAGACAAGAGTATTGACATGCTCCAGCCTTCAAGAGTCTGAAGCAGGACTGTTGACACTTCAGCTTGGAGAATTCTTTGTGTCTTGTCATTGTGGTATATGTAACAGAATCGCTGGTCTCTACTTGAAAATGCCAGTGTTATCCCTTAAATTGGGATAACCCAAATGTCTCCCAACATGGGAAATGTCCTTAGGGAGAAATTCACCTGTAGTTGAGAAGCTGGAGGAGGGGAAGGCAGACATAGAAACCCATAATTTCAATACAGTTTATTGACAGCTATGCCAAGGTGAGCATAGGCATCATGTGGACACAAATGGAGGAATGGACATGACAGAAGAGGTTTCTGGGAAACCAGATTCAGCAGCAGGACAGCCAATGCTACCCAGCAAGTGCTCCATGGGGTTTAGATTCAAATCCATGATCCCTGTGCCCAGCTCCAGTGCTGCTTTCCCAGAAAGCCACTTCTCTTCCAAGTTCACTAAGGACTCGTCCTTCTGCTGAAGCTGCTTCTGCTCTGGGAAGCTTGCCGCACCCATTTGAGTAGCTCAGCCTTTTCTGCTCAGGGCTGGTTTCATAGTATTGCCATAAGTGCCCAGCAAGCATTCATCCAAGTTATGAAAGTCTGCTCATCCCTGGGACAGCTTTCTGAAAGCTGACTGGGTGGCCACTTAAGCACTATGCTTAAGCTAAGAACAATGCTTCAACCAAGTGCTTCAGCATAAGTACTTCCAGGGCCCCCACTCCATGGAAGCCGCAGTGTGGGAAGGAGAAAGCTCTGTAGTCTCCCAGTCTGGAGACCAGCTCTTCTGGCTCTGCTCCTTCCCAGCTGCTCTACCAGACAGAAATCCTTCATGCTGCTGAGCCTCCTACCTCATCTATATAGTTGGGGTAGCCATCCCCTGACCCGTCTCCTCATCCTGTTCTAGGAAATAAAAACACTTAGTATTTTCATAGCAAAAGATGTTATCAACAGAACATGTTATGCACATTGAATCTTTTCTGAGTTTCTAATGTGAATGGGGGCAGGGAAGACTAAGGGCTCTTTTTGTCTCTTTTAAAAATTATTGCTGTGAATAGCCACTTACCCATCTAGCTAATATTTGCTGAGCTCCTAGGTGACTTTGTTGTTAGGTTTCACCAAACTGCTTGATTCATACAACCCTGTGTAGAGCAGAACAAAACCCTGGCCAGCCCTGCGCCACCCTCATGATCGTCTGAGCCCATTGCTGTAGCCTCTGTGTCAGTCCATCCTGTTGAAAGCCTTTTCCCATTTCTTCACTGCACATGAATGATGCCCAAGCATGAAACTAGGAACTTCTAATAACATGTCCAAAGTAGGGACGTAGAGTCTTGCTATCTTCTAAGGCAAATTCATTCATTCTGGCAATCTATGATATATTCAGTATTCTTTGCCAACACTGTAATTCAAAGGCATTCAAAAGCATTCATTGGTCTTTCATACTCATTGTCAGCTTTTGCATGCAGATGAGTTGAGGGAAAATATTCTGGCGTAGGTGAACTGCACCTTAATCTTCAAAGCAAATCTTTGCTTTTGGTCATTTTAAAGAGCTTTTTTGTACATTTCCCCAATGCAATATGTCATTTGATTTCTTGGTTGCTGCTTCCAAGAATATTGATTGTAGATTCAAGTCAAATGAAATCATTGACATAAGTCTTTCCTCCGTGTATCATGGGCTACTCACTTATTGGTCCAGTTAGAAGGGTTTTTGTTTTCATAATGTTGAGGTGTAATCACACTGAAGGCTGTAGTCTTTGATTTTCATCAATAAGTGCTTCAAATCCTTTCAGCTTCTGCGATTGAGGTTGTGCCATCTGCATAGTGCAGATTATTAATGAATCTTCCTCTAATCTTGATGCCACATTTTCTTTCATGTAGTCCAAGCTCTCAGATTATTTTCTTAAAATACAGATTGAATAAGTATGCATACTATGTGTCAATATGGATTGAAGCTCAACATTAAGAAAATAAGGATTTTCACCACTGGGAGATGATAGATGGAGAAGACATTGACATTATTAACAATTTCAGTTTGCTCAGTTCCACAATCAACACTCTTGGCACCAGCAGTCAGGAATCAAAAGATGAATTACATTAGGAAAAGTTGCTGTCAGGGACCTCTCCAGAGTGCTGAAGAGCAATGATGTCAGTCTAGAAACTAAGGTGTGCCTGATTCAAACATTTTTTAAATTTTTCGCTGTGCATCAGAGAGCTAGACAATGACTAAAGATGACAAAAGAATCAATGCCTTTAACTTGTGGTGCTGGAAAAGAATATTGAACATTCCATGGTCTGTAAATAGAAGAATCAGGTATGTCCACCCTCTGGAGAAAATGGAAACAAGTTGCTCCTTGGAGGAAAGGATCTTGAGGCTCTGTCTCATATATTTTGGACACGTAGCCAGGAGCGACCTGTTCTTTGAGAAGGACAAAATGATTCTTCTGGAGGGACAGTGCAGGAAAGGAAGACCCTGGATGAGGTGGACTGACAATAATAACTGAGGTAATCGGGGTAGGTGTGTCAGAGACAGAGTGGCTCAGGATGGGACAGGGTTCAGAGCTATCATATAAAAGGTTGCTATGAGTCATAGTCAATTCAATGGCACATAACAACAACAACAACAACAACAACAACAACAACAACGTGTCAAGTAATCAGCAATGAGCACATCAAATGAGAGAGAATAGACAGTAACCAAGAGAAGTTAAGGCATGCCCAGCTGTTGCTGTTTCTCTGACTCTGGGCAGTCCTGTGTATGTCAGAGAACTATGCTTCTTAGGGTTTTTAATGATTGATTTTTCTCAAGTAGATGGCCTGACTTTTTTTCTGAGGTGCCTCTAAGTGGGTACAAACCACTAACCTGCCTCTCAGTTAGCAGCTGTGCCTGTTAATTCAAAAGAATTCATGACTTTATAGCAAATTCAAAGACAATGAATACTAAAAGAGAAAAAATAATTATGCAAGAGGATGGGGTTAAAATTAGAGGTAGAGAAGCCCCACGTGGAAGGTGATAGGTAAGTAAAAACCTAAAGCTGGTCATAGAACATGCCATGCATGTGGCGCTATAGGTAGGGGGAACAGCAAAGACCATACCTGAATGTTTAGGAGTCCAGCATGAGGAGAATTAAAAAGAAGCTGTGAAGAGTGGCCACTCTAGGAGCCATCGCTCTTAATCTGGGCTGGGAGACTAGGTTCTCCATGGTAGAGTTACAGCATTTGAATCTCCTTTCACAGGATCATCTGGCGGCTGCATGGAAAATATATTTGAGTCCAGCCTTGTGCCAGGTGGTTCACATACTTTGCTGCTAATCCTCCCAAGAACTCAGTTGTTTTCGTCATCGTTGTTGTGTGTCACTGAGTCGCTTGTTGCTCATAGCAACCTTATGTACAAAAGCTCTGAACCCTGCCCTATCTTGAGCCAAATTCATTGTCTCTGATACATCTACCCCCATTACCCTATTTACTGTGACAATTCATCTCATCTAAGGTTTTACTCTCTTGCACTGTCCCTCTACTTTACCAAGCACAATGTTCCTCTCCAAGGACTGGTCTCTCCTGACCACATGTACAGAGTATGTGAGATGGAGCCTCAAAATCCTTGGAGCAGTCTGGTTTCACCCTCTCTAGGACAGAACTGTTTGTTCTCTTAGCAGTCCATGGTACATTCAATACTCTTCTCCAGGACCACAACTCAAAGTCTTCTTCTGCCATTCTTAGTCATTATTCAATCTCTGAAGCATAGCAAGTAATTGTGAAGACCGTGGCCTGGATTAGGTGCATGGTAATCTCTAGACTAACATCATTGCTCTTCAGTATTCTGAAGAGGTTCCTGACAGCAGATTTTTCCCAATGCAACTTGTCTTTTGATTTCCTGGCTCCTGGTACCAAGAGTGTTGATTGTGGAGCCAAACAAGGTGAAGCTGTTAACAATCTCAATCTCTTTTCCATCTATCATGATGCTGCCAATTGGCCTAGTTGTGGGAATCTTTATTTTATTTTCCATTCATATTGAAGCCTGAAGTCCTTGATCTTCTATAGCAAATGTCTCAGGTCCTCATCCATTTCAGCAAGCAAGAACTCAGTAAGAAAGTTAATTCTGCTTTACAGCTGCTTGAGAATCTTCCTCGATGATTAGTGATTGCTGATTAGGTGATTAAGGGATCTAGATAGAGATAGCAAGCTAAGTCTTTGATAGAGTGAAGATTTACATCCTATTCCACTGCCCAAGGACATCCCCTTTCACCTTAAACCTTTATTAAAAGGAAAATAAGTTTTAATTGTTTAAGATTATTTAAGCCCTACTGAGAAAATTACTTGAGAAGCAAGACTCTATAAAAAAAAAAGTGGCATCAGGATTTGAGGAAGACTCATCGATCACCTTTGTTATGAAGATGAAACAACCTTGCCTGCTTAAAGTGAGGAGGACTTGAAGCACTTGCTACAGAAGGTTAAACAATGCAGCCTTCAATATGGATTGCATCTCAACATCAAGAAAACAAAGATCCTTGCCACTGGACTGATAGACCACATCATGATAGACTGAGAAAGGACTGAGACTGTCAACGACTTGGCAACAGCAGTCAGGATGGCAGGAGACCTACTGCACTGGGAAAGTCTAAAGTTAGGGACTTCTCCAAATTATTGAGTAGTAATGATGTGAGTTTCCACATTTAGTTAGATTATCTTTCTTGGGAATGGGAACAAACATGGACCTCTTCCAACCTGTTGGCTAGACACAGCTGTCCTCCAATTTTTTTGGCATAGACTGATGAGCACATCCAAGACTGCATCTCTTAATTGAAACAATTGGTATCACATCAATTTGTGGGGCCTTTTTAAATTATTATTATTATTCATTTCAATGAACATTTACAGAGATTTTGGTGGGGCCTTACTTTTTGCCATTGCCTTCAATGCAGCTTCTACTTCCTCCTTCATTAACATTGGCTCCTGTTCATATGACAAGTCCTGAAATTTTTCAGTGTCAATCAATTCTTTCTGGTACAGTGTCTCTGAGTATTTCTTCCATCTTCTTTTGATGCTTTCTGTGTCATTCAATATATTGCCCATAGCATTTTTCAATCTGGTGACACGAGGCTATACTTTGTTTTTCAGTTCTCTCAGCTTGAGAAATGCAGAGTTCTTCCCTTTTTATTCTCCAATTCCAGCTCTCTGTACATTCTATTATAATATTTTGCTTTGTCCTCCTGAGCTGCCGTTTGCAATCTTCTGTTTAGCTCTTTCACATCAACATGTTTTCCTTTAGTTTTGGTTTCTTGATGTTCCAGTGCAGTCTTTAAAGTCTCTTCTGACATCCCTTTCATTTTTTTCTTTGTCCTCTGTTTTTTATGATGACCTTTTGCTTTCTTCATGGATGATATCCTTGATATCATCCCACAACTCATCTGTCTTCGATCATTGGTGTTCAATGCCTCATACCAATTCCTAAAATGATCTTGAAAGTCAGATGGAATTGACTCACAATCGTATCTTGGTTCCTTACACTTATTTTCATTTTCATTGGCCTCAATTTGAACTTGCATATAAGTAATTGATGTTCTTATCCATAGTCTGTCCCTGGCTTAGTTTTGACTGATGATGTTGAGCTTCTCTAACGATATCTTCCACAAATATAGTCAATCTGTTTCCTATACAGCCCATCAGGTGAAATCCATGTGTAAAGTCATCATCTGTGTCTTTTAAAAAAGGTATTTGCAATGAATACGTCATTGTAAATGCAAAATTCAATCATTCTATTTCCAGCCTCATATCTACCACCAAGCCCATATTTTCCAACTACTGTTCCTTCTTCATTGTTTATACTTTTGCATTCCAGTCACCAATTCTCATTAATGCATCTTGATTGTATGTTTGGTCAATTTCTGACTGCAAGATTGTATATATTTGAGTAATAGTCATGTTAATGGGTCTTCCTTGTATGCGTATAGATATTATTCAATTACTCACAACATTGTACTTCAGGATAGAACTTGAAATTTAATTTTTTGGTCTATGAATACAACACCATTATTCTTCTGGTTTTCACTCTCTGCATAGTATACAATATGATTATCTGATACAAAAGGGCCAAAGCTAGTCCCATTGCATCTCACTAATAGCTAGTATGTCAATATTCATGTGTTTCATTTCATTTTTAACAATTTCTAGTTTTCCAGCATTCAAGCTATGTACATTCTATGTTCAAATTAGTAAACGATGTTAGTTATTGTTTTTTCTCATTTTAACTGAGCCCAATCTGAGCTCTACCACTACACTACTATAACTATCCTCTCTCTTTAGGGTTCGTAGGGTTTTCAAAGACATGTTATTTAGAAAGTAGATGGTGCATCTTGTCCTAGTCTGTCAACAGCTTCATCTTACTTGTTGTTGTTGATTGCCTTCGAGTCAAGCACGACTCATAGTGACCCTATGAACAAAAGGCTTGAAGCATCTATCAACATTTATAAAAGTTCATAGAGTTTTTGGAGGCATGTTATTTAGGAAGTGGATGCCACTCCTGCTTTATCTTGCTTAGATCCCCAATTAACATCCTTGGTACTAGCAGTCAGGAAATAAGAAGACACAGTGCACTGGGAACATCTCCATGCACTTAAGGACCTCTCCAAATTATTGAGGAGTAATGGTGTCAGTTTGAGGACTAAGGTTTGTCTGATTCAGGCCATAGTCTTTCCAATTACTTGCTATGCATCTGAGAGTGGACAATGAATAAGTATAACAGGAAAAGAATTGATGCCTTTGAGCTGTGGTGTTAGAGAACTGAACATCCATCCCATGGATGGTCAAGAGTATGGGGGATCCAGCCCTGGTATGTCGGGAGAATTCTGCCAAAAGGAGGCACCAGGTTGAAAGGAAGATGCAGAGAGGCTAATTGCTGATGACAAATAGCAACCTTTAATCTCCAGGGCAAAGGTTTATATATGTCCTAGGAACACACTTGCAGGGGTAATCGCATTATCTCCTATTTGTCCGAGATGTTGACTGGTAGATCGAACATTCCCAGACATTCACACAAAACAAAGACCCCTTCTGAGATATCTTATAATATATTTTAAAAGACAAAAGGGTATCACATTCCTAGGATTCAGAAACCTTCAGTCACTCCCTATTCATTAGCATACTGCTTCCTGGAGTTGTTTTCTGCAGAACAGATGGTCAAGTCAAGATAGGTGGTCCTGCTGTTTTTACAAGGCATTGCTGATCCTGCTTTGCAGGTTAGCCAGCTCCTGACACAAGAGAATGAACAGATATGTCTTAGAGAGGGTGCAGGTGGAGTGCTCTTTGGAGGCAAGAATGATGAGGCTTCACCTAACATACTTTGGATATGCTGCTAGTAGAGGCTGTACCTTGGGAAGGACATAATCTGGGAAGGGGGAAGGTTCAGTGAAGGAGAGGAAGTCTTCAACCAAGTGGATTGACATGGTGACTACTGCAATGAGTACTTGTGTGTCAGGAAGTGTGAGGATAGCACAGGATAGAACAGGGTTCAGATCTTTTGTTCACAGGGTTGGTGAACAAGTTTCAATGAACAGAACTTCTAGACTGAGACAAATTAGGGAGACAAACCATGAGAACCTTAAAGATCTAACTAGAACATTATCCAGTTAACTTGCTTTAGCTACATCATTAGAAAGGTGCTTGCTGGAGGAGGAGAAAATGCTGGGTAACTAGGAGGACAGTAAGGGAGGGGGAAGCTCTCAGTTTGGAATAATAACTGTAGCAATGGCCTCAGACATGCCAGTGCTCATGAAGGTGATGTACAGCTGGGCAGCGTTTTGACCTGTTGTACATAATTTAGCCATTGGGTTGTAGTTTATTTGAACACAGCTCTCCTTTTATATCTAAAAAATGATTGTTGAAGACTTAAAGTATCTGTTGTCACTTTATTATAGCAATGTCTTTGAAATACAAAAAAAGAGGAGGGTGGAACAAAACCAGTTTACAAGAATGAGGAGGAAATAAAAAAAATTCTACCAAATACCAAATTCTTTGGTGATAGCAAAAGAAAGCAGTGCTCAGAAGTCAATTTCTAGCCATAAAAATACATATCAAAATGAAGACAGTGCACAAATTAGCACCCCATAACGTCAATAAATTTAAAAAAAAGATAATTTCTTAAAGCACACAGTTACTAGAACAAATGAAATAATAAAGATTAGGTCAGAAATAAAGAATAGAAAAACAAGAGTCAACAAGACCAGAAGTTAATTCTTTGAGAATTAATAAAACAGACAAATCACTGGCCAAATTAATTAAAGAAAAGAGAAGGTGCAAATACACCAACAGAGCCAACTGATGGAAAAAGGATAATAACAAAATAGTATAAAGAGGTATACTCCAACAAATTGAAAACCTTGAAGAAATTGATAAATGTCGAAAAATACACTACCTACCTATTCCCAATCGTATGCAGTTCGAATCTACTAGCTCTTCCACAGGAGAAAGAAGGGCAATCTCCTTCTGGATGATTAACTGCCTCTGAAAGCCTGGAGGGGGCGGTGTGTCAGCTGTGGGTCATTTCCAACTCTATCGTCCTCAGCAACAATCTAAAATAACACAAACTGAGGTAAAAAATTTTGAGAGGCTCGTATTAAAAGAAGAAATTAAGAGGTCATAAAACAAACAAAACATACTCCCAGTAACAAAAGAAATTTGGCTTGGATGGCTTGAATGGACAATTAGTCTAAACGTTTAGAAAAGAGCTGACACTAATTTGACTCTATCTATTCCAGAGCATAGAAAGGGAAAGAAAAGCCCTTACTCATTATATTAAGCAAGCTTAACCTTGATAACCATACCCAGGGAAAGACATCATCAAAAAAGAAAACTTTAGATGAATGTCTTTCATGAATACAAATGGAAAACAAAAGAGCCACATTATCATGTCAATCAATTAAGAAGTGGTATTTGATAAATTACAACACTTTCTGATAAAAATGCTCAGCAAAATGAGAATAGAAGGAAAATTCCCTCAACATAATTAAGGGCATATACACAAAACTAATGGCTACCACTTTTCTCAATGGAGAGAGACTGAAAGCATTCCCCTCCAGAATGGGAACCAGACAAGGATTTTACCATCACCTTTAAACAATATTGTACTGGAAGTTCTAGACAGAACAATAGAGCAAGAAAGAGACACTGTAAAATATCCAAATTAGTAAAGAAGAAACAAAACTACCCCATTTGAGAGTCTATGTTCCTTTACATAGGAATCTGAGATTCTACAATAAAGCTACTGAATTTAACAGAAGAATTCAGCTAAGTGACAACATGCAAAAATCAATCAGATTCCTCCACACCAATATAGAGAACTCTGAAAAAGGAAAACAATGCCATGTACAGTAGCCACCAAAAAGATAAAATACTTAAGGACAAAACCAGGAATGTTAAATAGTTTTATGAAGACTGCTACAAAATACTATTGCAAGAAACCAAAAGAGACCTATATAATGAAAAGAACATATCATGCTTCTGTATAAGACTTCTTTTTGTTCTTATGTACCATTGAGTTGCTTGTGACTCATGTTGTTGTTGTTGTTATGTGCTGTCGAGTCATTTGCATCTCATAGCGACCCTATGCACAACAGCCCTAAACCCT
>NW_006399799.1:13542889-13551925 GCF_000299155.1 Elephantulus edwardii
AGGAGCAGCTTGGTTTCACCCTCTCTAGGGAAGACTTGTTTGTTCTCTTAGCAGTCCATGGTATGTTCAATACCATTTTCCAGCACCACAATCTAATTCTTTTTCTATCACCATTAGTCATTGTCCAGCTCTCTGATGCATAACAAGTAATTGTGAAGACCATGGCCTGGAACAGATGCACCTTAGTCTCTAGACTGGCATTGTTGTTCTTCTTCAGTACTCTGGAGAGATCCCTGACAGCATATTTTCCCAATGCAATTAATCTTTTGATTTCCTGGCTGTTGGTACCAAGTATGTTGATTGTGGAGCCATGCAAGCTGATGCTGTTAACAATATTAATCTCTTCTTCATCTATCATGATGCTGCCAATTGGCCTAATGATAAGAATCTTTATTTTCTTGATTGATTTATTTTCTTTATTTTCTTGATGGTTGAGCTTCAATCCATATTGAACATTGCTGTCCTTGACCTTCTGTAGCAGATGCCTCAGGTCCTCCCCAGTTTCAGCAAGCAAAGTTGTGTCATCTGTATAAGACAGATTTCAGATGAGTTTTTCTCCAATCCTGATGCCACAATCCTCCTTATAAAGTCGGGCCTCTTGGATGATCTTTTCAACAGATAGATTGAAAAGATATAGAGATAGTATGTATCCCTGGTGTCCACCTTTCCTCATTTTGAACCATGCTTTGTTTTCTTGCTCTGTTCTAATGACTGCTTCCTGGTCCAAGTATAGATTTCGCATGAGCAAAATCTGGTGTTCTGAGATTCCCATTCTCAAGGTTAGCCACAATTTATTGTGATCTACACAGGCAAATGCCATTGCATGGCCAATGAAACAAAGATAGACATTCCTCTGATACTCTCTGCTGCTGTTTAAGCTCTATCTAACATTGGCTGTAATGGCCCTCGGGCCATGGTCTCATCTAAATCCAGCTTACACCTCTTGCAGTTCTCTGTTTATGTACTGTTCCAGTTGGTTTTGGATAATATTCAGCAGAATCTTGCTTGCCTGTGGTATTAATGATATTGTTTGATAATGTCTACACTGTTGGATCACCTTTTTTTGAATGGGAATAAATATGGGTCTCTTCCACTCAGTTGGCCAGGTAGTTGTCCTCCAGATTTCTTAGCACAACTTGGTAAGTGTGTCCAGGGCAGCATCTCTTTATTGAAATATGTCAATTGGTATTCCATCAATGTGGCCTTATTTTTTACCAATTTCTTCAGAACAGCTTGAACTTCCTCCTTCATTATCATTGCCTCTTGATCATATGTTGTTACATGAAATTCTTCTGTGTCAGCCAAATCTTTTTGATACAGTGACTCTGTGTACTCCTTCTATCTTCTTTTAATGCTTCCTGGGTCATTCAACATTCTGCTCACAGCATCCTAAGTATTGCAATTCAGTATGACTGAGGTACACCTGATATACTGAGTCATTGTATAGAAAGGAATTGGCAGATACAGAAGAATTTAATGAAATAACATATGAGCAAGAGCCTAAGGTGATGAAGGAAGAAGTTCAAGCTGCTTTGAAGGAAATAGCAAAAAATAAGGCTCCAGGAATAGATGCTATACCAATTGAAGTATTTCAGATAACAGATGTTGCCCTGGATGTGCTCACCAAGTTGTGCCAAGAAATCTGGAGAACAACCACTTGGCCAACTGACTGGAAGAGATCTATATTTGTTCCCATCCCAAAGAAGGGTGACCCAACTGAGTGTGGAAACGACAGAACAGTGTCATTGATTTCATATGCAAGCAAGATTCTACTGAAGATTATCTGCACCAGCAGTCAGGAAATCAAAAAGCATATCACAATGGGAAAGTCTGCTGTTAGGGACCTCTCTAAAGTACTCAAGAGCACCGGTGTCTCTCTGGAGACTAAGGTGCGCCTGATACAAGCCATGGTCTTTGCAATCGCTTGTTATGCATCAGAGAGTTGGACAATGACTAGGGAGGACAGAAGGAGAGTGGATGCTTTTGAGCTGTGGTGCTGGAGAAGGGTACTGAATGTACCATGGACTGCCAGGAAAACAAACAGATGCATCTTGGAGAGGATTAAACCAAGCTACTCCTTGGAGGCAAGGATTCTGGGGCTTCGTCTGACATACTTTGGACATGTTGCCAGGAGGGATGGGTCCTTGGAGAGGGACATCATGCTTGGGAGGGTGGAGGGACAGCACAGGAGGGGAAGACCCTCTATGAGATGGATTGATTCGGTGACTGGGGTAATCGGGATGGGTGTGTCAGAGGCGGTGCGGTTGGTGCAGGTTAGAGCAGGGTTTAGGGCTGTTGTGCATAGGGTCGCTATGAGTCGGAAACAACTCAACGGCACATAACAACAACAACAACGATATCAGTTTTAGGACTAAGGTGCGTTTGATTCAGGCTATGGTATTTCTCATTACTCACTATGCATCTGAGAGCTAGACAGTGAATAAGGATGACAGAAGAAGAATTAATATCTTTAAGCTGTGGTGTTGGAGAACAGCATTGAACATCCCATGGACAGTCAAGAGAACAAACATATGTCTTGGAGAGGGTACAGCCGGAGTGCTCTTTGGAGGCAGGAATGATGAAGCTTTGCCTCACACACTTTGGACATGTTGCTATTCCTTGGAGAGGGGCATAATGTTGGGAAGGATAGAGGGTCAGTGAAGGAGAAGAGGACCTTCAGCTAGGTGGACTGACACGGTGACTTCTGCTATGGGCTCTTGTGTGTCAGGAAGTCTGAGGATGGTGTAGCAGGATTCAGATCTTTTATTCACAGGGTTGCTATGAGTCATACTAAACTCAATGACACCTAACAACAAAACCAACACATACATGAAGAGATGCTTCATTTATTAGCCATTGGACTCATTGCTGTCAAGTAGAAACTAACTCCAAGCTGGTTCAAAGTTAGTTTTGCAAAACAGTAACTAGCACGAGAAGATACTGTCTATTTTTCTTCTGAGGCACTGCTGTTTGATTCTAGCTGCCAGAGAGACATGGCCTTTGGGTTAACAGCACAACTCCTTATAGACTAGACCATCAGAGCTCCCTTCATTAGCCACTGCTGTTGCTGTCGTTATGTAACACCAAGTTGGAACTGACTCATAGCTGACTCCAGCAGGTTTTCAGAGGCAGTAAATCACACAGGAGGAGACTGTGTTTCTCCCTCAGAGCAGCTGGAGGATTCAAGCATGTCTTTGGAATTGCAGCACTTAGATATCTTCTAACCGGTATTCCACCAGATCTCGTATTAGCCATTATTGTTGTTTTTGTTGGTGTTGTGTGCTGTTGCTGGAAAACTGACCTATAGCTAACCCTCCAGTGGGATTTCTGAGGCAGTTAATTGCTCTGGAAGGTACGGTCCACCCTTCTCCTACAGAGTTGATGGATTTGAAGTGCACATCTTTGGGATTGCAGCACAGCTTCTGACCACTAGGCCACCAGAGTTCCCTTGGTGGTGGTAGGTGTCGTCGAGTCAGGTATGACTCATGGCGACTCTATGAACAGCCAGCCTGAATCTTGCCCTATCCTGTGCCATCTTCACCATCTCTGAGACACTAGAGCCCATTGCTGAAGTCATAGCGTCAATCCATCTCATTCGGGGTCTTTCTCTCCTTCACTGATCCTCCAGCTTTCCAAACATGATATCCCTTTACAAGGAATAGCTTTGCCTTGTTACGTATCCAAAGTATGAAAGGTGAAGCTTTGCCATCCCTGCCTCCAAGGAACATGCAGGCCACACCCTAGTTTCTAGGACATATCTGTTTGTTCTCTTAGCAATCAATGGGACATTCAGTACTCTTCTCCAGCATCACGACTCAAAGGCATCAATTATTCTTTGTTGTTGTTGTTATGTGCCATTGAGTTGCCTCTGACTCATGATGATCCTACCTTATCCTGAGCCAGTCTTACTGACTCTGACACACCTACCCTCATTACCCAGTTACTGTGTCAATCCATCTCATCCAGTGTCTTCCTCTCCTGCGCTGTCCCTCCACACTTCCAAGTATGATGTTCTTCTTTATGGACTTGTCCCTCCTGGCCACATGCCCAAAGTATGTGAGATGGAGCTTCAAAATCCTTGCCTCCGAGGAAAAACTTTATTTTACCTTCTCCAGGGCACACCTGCCTCTTCTCTTGGTGGTCCATGGTATGTTCAATACTCTTCTCCAGCACCACAACTCAAAGGCATTGGCTCTTCTTCTGTCATGCTTAGTCATTGTACTGCTATCTAATGCATAGCAAGTGATTGTGAAGACCATGGCCTGGATCAGGTGCACCTTAGTCCCTATCAAAACGAGATATCATTTCATCCTGGCAGTAATAACAATGATAAAACAGAAAGCCGCAAATGCTGGTGAGAATATAGAGAGACTGGATCTCTTATACACTGCTGGTGAGATTGTAGACTGGTACAAGCACAGTGGAAATAGTATTGCAGTTCTTAAAAAATTAGAAATAGAGATACCATATGATTCAGCAATTCTACTATTAACTACATAACCTAGAGAAATAAGATCCGTAATAAGAATAGATAAATACACATTCATGTTCATTGAAGTACTACTCACAATAGCAAAAACAGGGAAATAACCAGACTTCCCATCATGATTGGTATGAAAAAATAAATATCCTATGCTATATACACACAAATGTGATACTATCATTAGTAACGTTAAAGAATGATGTAGAGTCCAGGAGACACATCACAACCTAGATGAACCTGAGGACATGATGCTGCATGAAACAAGCCAAATACAAAATGACATATAGTGTATGAGGCCATTGTTATAAAAAAAAATCACAGAATGAGTAATTCTTTGACAGTTATTAGGGATAAGAGGGGATGGAGATAAAATCATTGGCCAGATAGTTGTTATGTTGTTGTTAGGTGCCATTGAGTTGAGTATGGCTCATGGTGACCATCCTGAATCCTGCCCTATCCAATGCCAGCCTCATCCGCTCTAGTACACTTGTGCCAATTGCTGCAGTCACTGTCACTCCATCTCATTGGGGTTCTTCCTTTCTTTAGCTGGCCCTCTGCCATTCCAAGCATGATATCCCTTTCCAAGGAATAGTCTCTTCTAGCAACATGTCCAAAGTATGAGAGAGGAAGCAATCTTTGCCTCCAGAGAGTACTCTGGCTGCACTTTTCCCAAGATATATCTATTCATTCTTTTGGCAGTCCATAAGATATTCAGAACTCTTCTACAATACCACAACTCAAAGGCATCAATTCTTTGTTCAGCTCTCAGATGCATTGTGAGTTATTTAAAAGATCATAGACTGAATTAGGTGCCCCTCAGTCTTCAAACGGATATGCTTTTTCTTCAGTATTTTGGACACTGGAATTGCCCAAAGCAATGTCTCCTGATATATCAAGGGTGTTGATTGTGGATCCAATTAAGATTAAATCATAGGCAGTTTCAATACTTTGTCCGTCTATCATGAAGTTACTTATTGGTACAGTGATGAGAATTTTTGTCTTCTTTATGTTGCGATGCAATCTATATTGAAGGCAGTAGTCTTTGATCTTCTGTAGCAAATGTTTCAAGTTGTATCCACTTTCAGCAAACAATGTGACATCTCTATAACATAGGCTGTTGATGAGTCTTCTTCCAATACTGCTGCCATATTCTTCTTCATAGAGTTCAGCTTCATGAATTATTTGCTCAGTGTACAGATTGAATAAGTATGAAGAAAGAATACAACCCTGATGTATACCTTCCTGATTTTAAACCATACAGTATTCCTTGTTCTGTTCAGATAACAGCTTCTTTGTCTAGGGATAGATTTCATACAAGAACAAATAAGTGTTCTGGGATTCCCATTCTTCTCTGTGTTAGCCAAAGCTTGTTGTGATCCACAAAGTCAAATGTTTTTGCATAGTCAATAAAGCATAAATAGACATTCTTCTAAATGGACATTGTTCAGTTCTCTGATGCATAGCAAGTAATTGCAAAGACAATGGCCTGTATCAGGCACACCTTAATCTTGAGACTGACATCGTTGCTCTTTAGTATGCTGGATATGTCCCTGACAGGACACTTTCCCAGTACAATTCGTCTTTTAATTTCCTGGCTGCTGGTACCAAGAGTGTTGCTTTAGAGCCAAGCAAACTAAAGCTGTTTACAATCTCAATCTCTTCACCATTTATTATTATGCTGCCAATTGGCCCAGTGGTGAAAATCTTTGTTTTCTTGATGTTGAGCTTCAATCCGTATTGAAGGTTACAGTCCTTGACTTTCTGCAGCAAACACTTCAGGCCCTCCTCAGTTTCAACAAGCAGGGTCATGTCATCTTGCATAGCACAGATTGTTGATGAGTCTTCCTCCAATCCTGATGCCACATTTCTCCCCATAGAGCCCAGCCTCCCATATGATGTTCTGCATATAGATTGAAGAGGTATGGAGACAGGACACATCCATAGAGTACACCCTTCCCAATTCTGAACCATGCAGTATCTCTTCCACTGTTCTGATGACTGCCTCCTGGTCCAAGTATAGGCTTCACATATGCACAATCAAGTGTTCTGGGCTTCCCCTTCTTCTCAGAGTCAGCCACATTTTGTTGTGATCCACACAGTCAAATGCCTTTGCACAGTCAGTGAAACACAAGATAGACATTCCTCTGATACTCTCTGCTTTCAGTCAAGATCCATCTAACATTAGCTAAAATATCCCTAGTACCACGGCCACTTCTAAACCCAGCCTGCACTTCCAGCAGTTCTCTGCTTTTGCGCTGTTCCAGTCAGTTTTGGATAATCTTAAACAGAACCTTGCTTACCTGTGATATCAATGATATTTTCAGGTCACCTTTCTTTGGAATGGGAACAAATACAGATCTCTTTCAGTGAGTTGGTCTGGTGGTTGTACTCCAGATTTCTTGGCACAACTTGATGAGCACATCCAGGGCAGTGTCTGTTTTTTTAACTTTTTCAATTAATATTCCACCAATTCCTGGGGCCTTTTTTTTTTTTTTTGCCAATTCTTTCAGAGCAGCTTGAACTTCTTCATTACCATAGGCTCTTGCTATACGTTGTTTCATTAAATTCTTCTATGTCCACCAATTCCTCCTGGTACATTGACTCTGTATACTCTTTCCATCTTCTTTTAATGCTTTCTGGATCATTCCTGGATATTCTGCCCAAAGCATCCTTAAGTATAGCAACTCAAGGCTTGAATTTTTAGTGTTTGATAAGCTCCACATTCTGTTGGATCATCTTTCTTGGGAATGGGTACAAATGTAGATCTCTTTCAGGCAGTCAATATTCCATGTATATTTGGGGCCTTATTTCTTTGCCACTGTCTTCAATGCACCTTGAACGTCTTCCTTTGTTACCATTGTCTCTTGTTCATATAGTACTTCCTGAAATTTTTCCATGTCAACGAGTTATTTTTGGTACAGTGATTCTATGTATTCCTTCCATCTTCCCTTAATGCTTCCTGGATCATTCACAAGTTTACCCATGGCATCTCTCTGTACTACAACTTGCGGCTTGAATTTATTTTTCAGTTTATTCAGCTTGATAAATATTGAGCAGCCCTCCACCCCTTTAGTTCTCGGACTCTAGCTCTTTGTACATGCCATTATAATACTTTGTCTTCTTAAGCTGCCCTTTGAAATCTCATATTCAGCTCTTTACTTTGACATCTTTCTCCTTTTTTTTTTTTTTTTTGGCTTCTTAATGTTCTAATGTAGTTTCTGTCATTTCTTCTGACATCCATTTTGGTCTTTTCTTTCTTTGTATTTGTAATGTTTCTTCATATATGATATTCTTTATTTCATTACACAGCTTCTTCATATATGATATTCTTTATTTCATTACACAGCTTATCTGGTCTTTGATCAGTGGTGATCAATGCCTCAAATATGTTCTTACGATTATTTTTTAATTCAGGTGAGATAGACTCAAGGTTGTTTTGGTTCTTGTGGATTTGTTTCAATCTTCTTCAGTTTCAATTTGAACTTGCACATGAGTAATTGATGGTCTTTTCCACAGTCAACATCTCATCTGTTATTGACTGCTGGTATCGAACTTCTAAAATGATTCTTTCCACAGATGAAATCAATTTGATTCCTTGAGGTCTGGTGGCCTAGTGGTAAGAAGCTACAATGCAGTCGCAAAGGTACGTTGTTTAAATTCACCAGCTGCTCCTTGAATGAAGGATGGGTAATCTCCTCCTATGCCACTTACTGTCTTTGAAAACCTTCTGGGGGGTCAGCTATGGGTGGGTTCTGACTTGACTGCACACAACAATAATTACAATTACAAAAATAATTACAAAATAACAACATTGCTGTTATTGTTGTTAGGTGTGATCTAGTTAAGTATGACTCATAATGGTCCAATGAACAGATTTAATCCTGTTCTGTCACGTGCATTTGTCACCATTTCTGATATACTTGAGCCCATTGGTGTGGTCACCATGTCAACTCATTTCAATGGAGGGGTCTTTTTCTCTTTTGCTGACCTTCCACTCCTCCAAGTGTGATGACCTTTTCCAAGGAATACCCTCTCCTAGCGATATGACCAAAATAAGACAGGAAAAGCTTTGCTATTCTTACATCCCAGGAGCACTGTGGCTGCACCTTTTCTAAGACATACCTGTTCATTCTTTTGGCAGTCAGCGGACTATTCAGTATTCTTCTCCAAAACCACAACTCAAAGGCATCAGCTCTTCTTCTGGGACCCTTATTCATTGTCCAGCTCTCAGATGCATAGAATACAATTGAAAAGACCATAGCCTGAACCATTTGGGCAAAGGGAAAGGCAATGTCAGTATAACATGACCAAAGCAAAGGAATACACTGGGAGGTATGCAATAGTAAAAGCAATGACAGTAATTACTATTACATACATAACCATGTATGTAATACATACTTAATATACATAACTTAGTCTCTCTGGAGACTAAGGTGCGTCTGATACAGTCTATGGTCTTCCCAATCACTTGTTATGCATCAGAGAGTTGGACAATGACCAAGGAGGATAGAAAGGAGAATTGATGCCTTTGAGCTGTGGTGCTGGAGAAGAGT
>NW_006399799.1:13552760-13564648 GCF_000299155.1 Elephantulus edwardii
TCATCTGTTTCAATGGAGTATACATAATTTATCCAATTTTTCTCAGTCTTACCCCAACCCTGGTGTCAGTCCCGTTCTATAACAGTGGCACTATGCAGTATTTGTCTTTTGTGACTGAGATACTTCACTCAGCATAATTTCCTCCAGGGTCACCCATTTTGAATACTACTGTATGAGTTCCTTGTTTTTCAGTGCAGCGTAGTATTCCATTGTGTGAATATACCACAGCTTCTTATGCATTTGTTTGTTGATGGGCACTTAGGTTGTTTCCAGGGGTTTTTCAGAGGCAGTAAATCACACGGGAGGAGATTGCCCATCTTTCTCCCAGAGAGTAGCTGGTGGATTCAAACCATGTGTCTTCGGGTTAGCAGTGCAGATCCTTACCACTGGGCCACCAGAGGTCCGTGTGTGTGTGTGTAAATGTATATGTATATATGTATGTGTGTGGATGGTTTAATGCTAAGAAGCTGTGCTGCAATCCCTAAGACACATGGCTCGTTATGATAGTCACTATGTTAATCCATCCTGTTGAGGGTCTTCCTCTCTTTCTTGACCTTCCACCTTTTCCAGCATAATGTCACTCTGCAAGGATTAGTTCCTCCTGAAAATATGCCCAAAATAACTGAGACAAAGTTTCCCCCTCCTTCCCTCTAAGGAGCGCTCTGATTATACTTTCTGTAGGACAGGCTCATTTGTTCTTTTGGCAGACTATGGGATGTTCAGTACACTTTGCCAACACCACAACTCAAGGCATTGATGCTTCTTCTATCATCCTTATTCATTGCCCAACTTGTAGGTAAATAGGAAAGAAATTGAAAATACCATGACTTGGATCAGGCACATTTTAGTCTTTAAACTGACCTCTTTGTTCCTTAGAACATTAGAGAGATCCTTTACAGCATATTTCTCCAATACATCTTGACTGCTGCTACGATGGGTGTTCACTGTGGATCCAAGTAAAATGAATTGATTGGCAACTTTTATCTTTTCTCTATCATGACGTTGCCTATTATTCCATTGGTAAGAATTTTTGTTTTCTTCACGTTGAGGTGTACATATTGAAAAGCTTTAGTCTTTGATCTTCTGCATTAGTGCTTAAAGCCCTCTTCACTTTCAGCAAACAAGGTTGTATCATCTGCATAACACAAGTTATTGATGAGTCTTCCTCCAATCCTGATGCCTCATTCTTCTTCATAGATATATTTGGCAGAGGATATTTATGCATATGTTTGTATGTACCACAAATAGTATATAATGAAGTGTACAAAGGACAAAGTTATGTAAGCTGCTTAGTCAGAACCATGTACCTTGAAGGACTTAATTCACTGAGACTGAGGACTTAAGGTCATGGTATTGGCAACATCTAGATTAATTGGCATAATATAACCTATAAAGACAATGTTTTACATTCTACTTTGGTAAGTATCAACTGGGGTTTTAAAAGCTTGTAAGCTACCATCTGGGATCAGACTATTAGCTTTTTCCATCTATAGCAAAGAAAAGTGAAGAAAAGCAAAGCTTCAGGGGACAACTAGTCCAAAGAACCACCAGCACTATACCCCCTGTTAGCCTAATAACAGAAGAACTCTATGGTGTCTGGAAACCACTGTTGACTGCTCTGGTCTGGATCATAGTGGGCAGGGAGGGAGAACAATGGAAAGTGACACCCAAAATCATAAAAAGGACCTTGGTTTTTGGTCTATTGACATTGGTAGAAGCCCCAAGACTTTGACCCTTAGGCACCATTCAAATCCGGAACTGTACCCACTCTGGGGATCACTTTTCAGCCAAACAATAAACAGGCCTGTAAAGTGAACAGCATCCATGAAGATGGAAGTGGCCCTCAGAACAATCAACCAGACCAAACCGAAATAGCAGTGTTTCCCTAGAATCAAAGTTTGGAAAGTAGAGAGGAGCAGAAAATTTGGGTGGGTGGGTGGGAAAGAAAGGGGGAAGAGTGATGCTACACTGAATAGATTTCAAGAAAGGTTGTGAAATAAAATGTCTAGAAATTGTTGAATGGGAAAGTAGTTGGTTCTGTAAACTTTCACTTACATCACAAGAAAATGTGTTTAGAAAAAAAATTTTAAAAATCAAGAGGCCTGAGTTCTGTTTTGGACTCTGCCACCTTGTTGCTGCTTGGCCTGCTCAGTTTCTTCATTTAAAAAATCTCTAGCCTTCCCTTCTCAAGGTGACAGTGAAGGCCACACAAAACAGATATTTCAGGATCAAGGATGGACCGGTCTGCGATCAGGAGCAAATGAAAACCTAACCTTCTGCTTTCCACCAAACTGCAATGGAGGCTAAGTGCCTCTAGGTGGCGCAGGTTTTCTAGGCTGAGCCCCTAACGGTTACCGCCAAAGGGAGTTGGAAGATTTGGGGGGAGACTAAGGGGCCAAGTAGGAAGCCCTGGTGTTTAATTGTTTAGCTGATAACTAGAACGTTGAAAGTGCAAAGGCACTAGCCACTTTGTGGGAGAGAGATGTGGCAATCAAATTCTGTAAAGATTTGCGCTCCTGGGAGCTCTGTACAGTTGTTCTATTGGGACCTATGAGTTGGAATTGACTCACGAGCAACAGGTTAGGCATTTTGATTTTTTCTTTTTTCTTTTAGGGGCATAGATGAAACGGAAAATAAATGAAGTGGGAGTTTGAGGTAAAATATGTAGACAGTGACCTCCATTAGGCACCCAATGAGCATTGTGGTAGCTACTGACCCAGGACCTACCTGCCCCGAGGCCACCAGATCCTGCCAAGGGAGCCTAGGGGCTAAAGGCCTTGGGGCTGTGGGATGAAGAATTAGCAGTACATCCAGGGCATGGTCGGCATGGTGGCTGTTCTTTATAGGTGAGGAAGCTGAGGGCTGGAGAGGAGAGCTGATGACCAGTGGCCTTTTTGTTGATTAATGCACCCTGCTGGGGCCCTTTGATTAAAGCCTGTGGCACCACCCCCCTGCTTTTGGCCCATTTCTCACAGACAGTGAGTGGCCTGCCCTCCTTCCAGCACTTCTGCCTGGGCTGCCACTCCTTCCTCTCCTTCATGGCTGCTCTCAGGGAAGTCTGGGCACATAGTTCTCGTTCCTGAGGTAAAGAGTAACGTCTCTGTGCTTTGGAAGAACCCTGGCGGAGGGTTGGCAGCAGGGTTGGCTCTATCACCTTGTTCTTTGTCTGAGCTTCTGTCTCCTTTATCTATAAAGTGAGGTGGGAGAGTGTTGGGCTGGATATTGCCAAGGTCAGTTTCCCGCTGGGACTTCAGTCCCTCAGGGAACAGGTGGGGGAGGGAAGACTTGAGTTTTCTCCT
The DNA here is from genome assembly GCF_000299155.1 of Elephantulus edwardii. Lineage (NCBI taxonomy): Eukaryota > Metazoa > Chordata > Mammalia > Macroscelidea > Macroscelididae > Elephantulus > Elephantulus edwardii. The sequence goes on from NW_006399799.1 coordinate 13,556,060, forward strand.
TTTAGAAACATGGAGGAGTGGACTGGATGATGTGTCATTCTGGCGCTGACATTCCAGCTTGGCAGAGATGAGAGGCAGTCACCAAGGCCAAAGGCTAGGACCGTCCCCACCAAGCTGCCAATACACGATGATCCTCCCACCCATCCCAGGAGGCCATGGCTCCCTTGATGGCTTCCAGGAGAGGCCACACGAAGTGGAACTGCCAGGCCCCCATGAGGCTGGCCTCCTTCCGAGCTGGCTTCCGAGGCACCGGGGAGAAGCTCTTTCTCCTCCTTGTAGAGCTGAAATCCATCTGCACAGCCAGAGTGTTCCTTCCTGGGCTTGATTACTAACCGTCTGCCTCCCTGGCCAGACAAGCTTCTCAGTGACCTTGGGTTCTTTCCAAAATCAAATTCTCCTTCAAAGGAAGTGGGAGATTGGTCACCACTGAAGAAATTCAGAGAATGACAGCTGGAGGAACGGGTCTGAGGGAAAGGGGAAAAAACACCCACTTGCTGTCAGCCGGCCAGGTACCGGGCACTGTGGAAGCCCCTTTCATGCGTGTTAACTCACTTAGGCCCTCAGCCTCGACTCCAGTACCACAAGCCCTTGTTTTCAGATGAAGAACCATCGAGGACAGAAAATCTTTTTCTCACAGTTGCATATCTAGTGAATGGTGGAGCTGGGGCTTGAGCCAAATCTTTGATTCCAGAATGATACTCATCCCACTTGGCCACACTGAGCCAGGGAGGGAAAACAGAACATCTATCAGGAAGGCAGATCCTAGTTCCAGCCTTGCAATTGAATGGTTGTCATTGTATAACATTGTTGTTGTTTATTGCTGTCGAGTTGTGCATGACTCATAGCAACCCTATGAACAAAAGGCCTGAAACCTTTCTATAACTATCAACGTTTATCAAAGTTCATAGAGTTTCCAGAGGCATGCTGGTTAGGAAGTGGGTACCATTCCTGCTTCTAGATAGCTATTGATGGTTTTAAAAGGACAATTACAGCATCTTATTTCTTCTCCAGGTCTATTAATTTTACACGTGAGAAAAGACTTGCTGGATAGGGGCCACACAGTGACTGCCCAGCTTAGAACCACATTTTTTAACACTGAGGCCTAGGTAGTTCACAAGACAAAGCTAATTCTATAACAACTCTCTTGGATTCCTTTCCCTGTTTATGGAAATCAAAGCTTGGATTGGAATAGTAGGCAATCAATAATTCCCATACTTTTTGGTTTCAAAACAGAGTGGGGAACACCACAGAGAGAAACAACTTGAAATTTTACCAAGTTAAGAAACTTGGGGACATTACCTTCAAAGAGTTGTTGTTGTTGTTGTTATGTGCCGTCAAGTCGCTTGCGACTCATAGCGACCCTATGAACAACAGCCCTAAACCCTGCTCTATCCTGTGTCAGTTGCACTGCCTCCAACACACCCATCCCGATTACCCCAGTCACTGAATCAATCCACCTCATAGAGGGTCTTCCCCTCCTGCGCTGTCCCTCCACTCTCCCAAGCATGATGTCCCTCTCCAAGGACCAGTCCCTCCTTACAACATGTCCAAAATATGTCAGACAAAGCCCCAGAATTCTTGTCTCCAAGGAGCAGCCTGGTTTAACCCTCTCCAGGTTGAATCTGTTTGTTTTCTTACCAGTCCATGGTATTCTCAATACTCTTCACCAGCACCACAGCTCAAAGGCATCAATTCTACTTCTGCCCTCCTTAGTCATTGTCCAACTCTCTGATGCATAACAAGTGATTGCAAAGACCATGGCCTGTATCCGACGCACCTTAGTCTCCAGAGTGACACCATTGCTCTTCAGTACTTTGGAGAGGTCCCTAACAGTAGACTTTCCCATCGCAATATATCTTTTAATTTCCTGGCTGCTGATGCCAAGAGTGTTGACTGTGGAACCAAGCAAACTAAAGTTGTTAGCAATCTTAATCTCTTCACCATCCATCCTGATGCTGCCAGTCTGTCCAGTGGTGAGACTCTTTGTATTCTTGACATTGAGCCTCAATCCATATTGAAGGATGCAGTCCTTGACCCTCTGCAGCAAGCACTTCAAATCTTCCTTAGTTTCAGTAAGCAGGGTTGTGTCATCTGCATAGGAGGAAATAACCTCAGTGTAGCAGAGAGGCCCAGGAAGTGAGGGGAAATAGTAAACAGAACAGGATTCCTCTTAGGAATTAGTTAAGCTGCATCTAGCCAAACTCCGTGAGGAAACACCATGATGGCATAAAATAGTTGTCTGCGTCTGGCTGTACTGGGTCAGAAGGGAAATGATACGAGAGGAGAGTAATCCTCTGCAAAAGAACTGATTTGGAATTAGGGCTTGAAGGATGAGCATGCTAATGAAAGGAGGAGGAGGATGATGGCTGAAGAGGACTTCAGAGAAAGAGCAGGAAGTGAGGCTCTCAGAGGCCGGCAGGAACCATCTGAGTGGGAGACAGAAAATAACCAGAAGACACTAAGTGACCAAAGAACACTTAGATGCTTGGCCTCTCATTTCCATGCACAGGTGTCTGTCTCCCTGCTATTAGTCATCCTGCTACACCTCAAATCTCCAAAGTGCCCTTACACGTTGTAGCAGCTCCGCGAATGGCAGCTTAGCAATGCAGCTCCTCAGTTAGAGATGATTGGGGTCAACAGACAGGACTTTTCCTCACACAGACGAAAGTCATACAGGCTCCCCAGGCTTCAATTTCTTTATCTGTAAAATGGATATAACATCCCCTACCTCCTGGGTCATTTAACGGATAAATGGGGCTATGGATTTAGCGCTGGAACCTGTACTTAATATGTATAGATAAGTCTTGGAGAGGGTGCAGCTAGAGTGCTCTTTGGAGGCAAGAATGATGAGGCTTTGCCTCGCTTACTTTGGGCATGTTGCTATTCATTGGAGAGGGACACGATGTTGGGAAGGGTGGAGGGTCAGAGAAGGAGAGGAAGACCCTCAACTAGGTTAATTGACCCAGTGACTGCTACAATGGGCTCTTTGTGTGTCAGGAAGTGTGAGGATGGCGTAAGATAAGACAGCAGATCTTTTATTCATGGAGTTGCTATGAGTTGTATTCAACTCAACGGCACCTAACAATAACCACAACCTGTCCTTAAACCAACTTCATCAAACCAGTTCTTGTTAAGCTGACTCTAACTCATGGGGAACTCACATGTGTCAGAGTAGAACTGTCTTCCACAGGGTCCTCAGTGTCTGACTTTTTTATAAAATACATCATGAAGCCTTTCTTCCGGGGTGCTTGTTATTGAAGCCCTCAATAAATAGCTACTAATCTACCTATTTGCGAAACCTATACTTGGATCAAGAGGTCAGAACAGAGCAGGGTAACACTGCATGGTTCAAAATTGGGAAGGGTATACGCCAGGGATGTGTCCTGTCTCCATACCTTTTCAACATGTATGCAGAGCAGATTATCCAAGAGGCTGGGCTCTATGAGGAGAATTGTGGCATCAGGATTGGTGAAAGATCTATTAACAATCTGCGTTATGCAGATGAGACAACCCTGCTTGTTGAAACTGAGGAGGACCTCATGCACTTGCTGAGAAGTGTCAAGGACTGCAGACTTCAGTATGGACTGAGGCTCAATGTTAAGAAGACAAAGATTGTCACCACTGGACCAATCAGTAGCATCAGGATGGATGGTGAAGAGATGGAGATTGTTCACAGCTTCAGTTTGCTCGGCTCCACTGTCAACACTCTTGGCACCAGCAGCCAGGAAATAAAAAAACGTATTGCGATGGGAAAGTCTGCGGTTAGGGACCTTTCTAAAGTACTCAAGAGCAACAGTGTCTCTCTGGAGACTAAGGTGCGCCTGATACAGGCCATGGTCTTTGCAATCACTTGTTATGCATCAGAGAGTTGGACAATGACTAGGGAGGACAGAAGGAGAGTGGATGCCTTTGAGCTGTGGTGCTGGAGAAGAGTACTGAATGTACCATGGACTGCCAAGAAAACAGATCCATCCAGGAGAGGATTAAACCAAGCAACTCCTTGGTGGCAAGGATTCTGGGGCTTCGTCTTACATACTTTGGGCATGTTGTAAGGAGGGACAGGTCATGCTTGGGAGGGTGGAGGGACGGCGCAGGAGGGGAAGACCCTCTATGAGATGTATTGATTCAGTGACTGGGGTAATCGGGATGGATGTGTCAGAGGCAGTGCAATTGGCACAGGATAGAGCAGGGTTTAGGGCTGTTGTACATAGGGTCACTATGAGTCGCAAACGACTCGATGGCACATAACAACAACAACAACAACAACAATCATCTACCTATCAAGAACAACAACCATAATTATCCAGATAGTAATCATTTTACTCACTGTGGTGAGTGTGGAGGTTTCGGTTTGTTTTGTGTGGGGTGAAGGGAAGATAGATATCTACTACCTTTGCTAGTAAGCCCTGCATAGGGTCTGACAGGAGTATATCTGGAAGGGGAGTAAAGGAAGCAACGGATCAAACTTGACTCCCCTTTAGCTCAACTTCCTGTTTTTTCAAGGCTGAGTGCTGTCTAGGTCTGAGGAGCTGCTCTCTGCAAAATGACATCTCCTTCCAAGGCTGAACCCAGAGGGCAGGGCTCCTCCCAAGGACAGGCTGATGACTGGTGGAGAAGGGGAAAGACACAAAGAGGAAAGGAGGTCAGTAGGAGATACAGAGAGGAAGGAAATATGCTTCCAGGGATTGACAATCAACTACAGAAACAGAGAGAGTGTGAGTATGTGTGTGCGTGTGGGCATGTGTTGCACTCCTGCATGAGTATGCAACCAAGTTTGCAGGCACATGTATGCATCAGGTAACAGGTGCATATGGTGTGCAAGAGCGGGTGTGATTACATATGAACGAGCATGCAAACCTATCAACATGTATCAGTGCATGGCCATGCATGGGAGTGGCTGGCTCTGTATGCATGTCTATGTGTGTATGTTTCAAATGCACGTGGGCAGGCTAGGGCGGGCTTTCGTGTGCTGGTCTAGAATGTAGGGTTGACTGAGTGTGAGAAGTGTTTGTCCTGTAAGAGTGTATAAGCAGGGCTATGGACCTAGTGTTTCCTGAATATGTGAGATGTTTACAATAGGGACCTACGGTAGCTTCCTTAAGGGAACCCCTGACTCACCTCTCCCCCCTCAATGACTGCTCTTCTTCCTTCTTGGTCCATACTACCACCAGCTCCACTATCTGATCCGTCCTGCTGTCTGCAGCCCCAGGAGTGGCGTGGGGAGGAGAAGGGAAGGGGCAGGAGTGAGAGAAGGAGAGGCAGTGACCGGGCTCCTAGCCCCAACCCTTGGTGCTGCCAGGGAAACATCCTCCTCCCACCCCCACCCCCCAATCACCGTGATTCCTGCTGTGAGGGAGAGAGGAACCCTCTGTTTCCATGGCAACGGAGCAGCCCTGCTTCTCAGCCTGAGCCCAGGCTCCTCTGAGCCATGGAAGGAGTGGGAGGAAAACCCCTCCTCAGGCTGTTGAGCTCCCACCAAGTGCCCTCACTCTCACGCCCCTCCACAACAAATACCTACCTTGGTCCTCTGGTATACAGGACACTAAAGGACTCTGAAGATGCCACCTGCCCCCCTGCCTCACCCAGGGGCTGGGGACCTGTCTTGTCCTCCAATCTGAGGGTTAACTCTAGAGATCAGCAAGATAGGCTTGAATTCCAATCTCTACCTGTAAGACACTACCAACAGTAGCACTACTTCTCTGGGTTCTTAGGGGGGGCAGCCCAAACAGTGCTGTGGAAATGTTTGTAATTTGGGGAGCACGGTCAGTGTGTGGTCCAGGCACTCACCCTCAGACTTGGAGCAGAGCGCAAATGAGCTCTTGGAGGGGGTTGCTTCTCCTGCCATTCGCTTTCTAGTTCTCTCTCCCAGAAAAACACGCATATGGCCTGTTCATTGCAAGGTTCTAATAGTAAGAAACTGCAAACAACCCAATGTGTATCAGTAGAGAAGTGGTGGCATGAACAGAGAAATGGTACAGCCATAGCCCTGTGGCTCATCTCCCACAAGAGGAGTCTCTATGTCCAGAGGCCAGTGTCTGATGAACCAAGAGGCAAAGTGAGCACACACTGACTTACACTTACTTACTAATCTGTTGTTGTTGTTATGTGCCATCGAACCACCTGCGACTCATAGTCATCCTGCGTTCAATAGTTTTGAATTCTGTTCTATCCTGAGCTATTCTCACCATCTCTGACATATCTACCCCTCATTACCCCAGTCACTGAGTCAATCCATCTCATCTGGGGTCTTCTTCTCTTGTACCGTCTCTCTTTTCCAAGCATGTTGTCATTCTCCAGGAACTGGTTCCTCTTGGCAACATGCTCAAAGTATTTGAAACAGAGCTTCAAAATCCTTGCCTCCTGGTTTTCACTCTCTTTAGAACAGATCTGTTTCTTCTCTTGGTTTTCTATGGTATGTTCAATACTCTTCTCCAGCACCACAACTCAAAGGAATTAATTTTTCTTCTGTCAACCCTAGTCATTGTCCAGTTCTCTGATGTGTAGTAAATAATTTCAAAGACTGTGGCCTGAATCAAGTGCACCTTAGTCTCCATACTGGCATCATTGCTATTTAGCACTTTAAAGAGTTCCCTGGCAACAGCTTTCCCCAGAGCAATTTGTTTTTTGATTTCTTGGCTGTTGGCACCATGAGTGTTGATAGTGGATCTGACCAAGCTGAAATTGTGAACAACTTCAGTCTCTTCTCCATCAATATGATGCTGTAGTGAACAATTTTTCCCCCCACTGTTTCAAAGATTCTGCTTCTAGGAAATCTTTCTGTGCTTCTTGGACATCTATCTCTCGATGTGCTAGCACCTTCCTACAGAATCAAAGCTTCTTCACGTCTTCAATTCCTGACAGGCTTGGATTAACCAGTAAGCAAAGTAAGCACAGATTCGCTTGTGGTCAGTAATCTGTAGAGAAGAGTTTAACTGAGTTTTTTTCCCAACTGCATCAAAGATACGGTGAAACCCATGTGAAATTATTCACCACCAATTAGTAAGCAAGCACAATAAGCCCATGCTCACCTAGCTAGTTGGATAATCTGCCCTAACTGAAGCAGCATGAACACAGAGGCATATTGCTAAGTGAAACAAGTTCGGCAGAAGGACAGGGACAGTATGCTTCTGTCAACTAAGCATTGCTGTTCACACGTGAGCATATGTAACTATGTAAACATGTGGAAGGGGCCTCAAATGGTCAGGCCAGACTGTTGGCAGTGCTACCTTTAAAACAGAATGGAGTTGAGGGGACTAGTGATGGAGAACTTCCACTTTTCTCTTTAATAACTTTGTTTCCCTATTTTATAGCAAATGCAGCTATGTATGTATAAATATTCATGTATGTGTGTATATAGATGGTTGTTGTTAAGTACCATCGAGTTGCAGCTATCCCATAGTTGGCCTTCCATCAGGTTTTCAGAAGCAGTCGATTGCACAGGAGGAGATTGCCCATATTTCTCCCTGAAGCAGTTGGTGGATCTGAGAAGTGTGCCTTTGGGAATGCACATCTTACCACTCTCCAAGAAATAGTTCCTTCTAGCAACATGCCTAAAGTGTGTAAGGTGAAGTCTCATAATCTTTGTCTCCAAAGAGCACTCTAGCTGCACCCTTTCCAAGACATATTCCTTTGCCTTTTATCAGTCTATGGGATATTCAGTACTGTTCTCCAACACCACAGCTCCAAGGCCTCAATTCTTATTCTGTCATCATTATTCATTGTCTAGCTCTCATATACATAGTGTGTGATTGGCAAGACCATGGCCTGAATCAGACCCAGCTTAGTCCTCAGACTGACACCATTACTCCTCAATAATTTGGAGAGGTCCCTAACTGCAGATTTCCCTAGTGCAATATATCTCCTGATTTCTGACTGCTGGTACCAAGGGTACAAATTGTAGATCCAAGTATAATGGAGTTGTTAACAGTTTGAATCTTTCCTCCATCTATTATGATATTGCCTATCGGTCCAGTGACTTTACCATTAAGTCCGAACTTACCATGGTCAACTTGACTTTGACTCATCTTGAGTCTACAAGAAAAGGTAGACTTATGTCTTGCAGGGTTCACATGGCTGTAGGTCTTTATGGAAACAAACTGGTACATCATTCTCCTTTGGAGACGCTAGGGGGTTTGAATAGCCAACTTTTTGGTAAACAGCTGTCTGTTAGGCTAAAAATCAAAACAGAGGTTGAAGCTCAACTCAGAAATCCCTATGTCAGGACATTTTCTAAAACCAAAACTCAGAAAATCCTATGTCAGGACATTCCCCAGAACCAGAACTCAGAAATTCCCATATCAGGACCTTTTCCAAAGCCAGAAACTTTATGCACCAATGAACTACTGCAACGTCAACTCATCTCCCAACACCCTAAAACACACTTGCTAAAACTCTAAGCCCAGCCACCAGTGCTATTGCCCTTGCTGAGTAGCCCAGCACCCAACAAACTCTGAGAAATGTTTCTACCTTGGTGTGGTTCCTGGCTTTGATCCAAAACCTTTCAATGACTACTTTAGCCACTGTGCCCTTAGGACTCCTGCATAATTGTATACAAAAACTCACTGCCATCAGATCAATTTTGACTCATAG
>NW_006399799.1:13565768-13582514 GCF_000299155.1 Elephantulus edwardii
ACTAGCACATAACAACAACAGTGACTTTCATTTTGTAATTGTGATTTGAGTGAAAGTTTACAGAGAGAATTGGGTTTCCCTTCACCTATTCCTAGACATTTTGCTATAGGACATGAATTATATCCACAATTTACCTGCATTCTTCTTGCTTCTTCCCTGTGATTCTTGTTCCCACTAATCCTTCTGTCCTATCTGTTCCTGCCTTCTGAGCTGTGCTGTTGTTGTTAGGTGTCATTGAATTGGCTCATCCTGACTTTATGTACACAAGAATGACACTGTGCCCAAACCTGTCCTATCCTCAGACTTTGGCTGTGCTTAAATCCATAGCTGCAGTCACTGTGTCAATCTATCTTGTTAAGGGTCTTTCTCTCACTGACCTTCCACTTTTCCAAGTATGATGTCCTTCTGACCTTTATCCCTGGACAAATGCTGCCCTTTTGATCTCAGATAGTTGATTGTTCTAAGGAGTGACTGCCTCCCTGGTGTTAGTGTTCGTTTTACCAGCCAGTCTTTTGTTTGGCTAAAAGATGAGCCACCAGGAAGTTTTGTTTCGGGCTCAAAGGGTGACTACGGTTTCAGAGGTTCTACCAGTCTCTATCAAACCAGTAAGCCTGGCTATTTTTTGTTTTTGAGTTTTGTTTCAGAATTTCACTCACTCTGCCCAGAACTCTCTACTGGGATCCCACTTAGACCAGCCAGAAGTGGTAGCCAGGCACTATCTACTCAGTTCTGTTCTTATGGGTCTTGGAACTTGTGGTCCGAGTGGCGCATTAATTCTTGGAACTAATTGCTTCTCTATATCTTTGCTTATTCTTTCTCTCCCTTCTTTGTTCCAGAGACCAGTAGTTGCACTTTAGATGGCTTTTAAGACCCCAGCCAGTACTCACCAAAGTAGGATGTAGAACATTGACTTTGTGGACTGTGTATATATATAACTTTAAATGAAAAAGTATGGCCATGACTAACATAAGGACTTTAGTCTTTAAAATAGATTGAAGTTTAACATTAAGAAGACAAAGATTCCTCACCATTTGGCCAATTGGCAGCACCATAATAGATGGAGAAGAGATTTAGATTGTTAAAAATTACAGCTTGCTCAGCTCCACAATCAACACTCTTAAGACCAACAGGGAGGAAATAAAAAAAATGAATTGCATTGGGTAAATCTGTTGTCAGAGACCTCTCCACAGTACTGAAAAGCAATGATGTCAGTCTAGAGTCTAAGCTACACCTAATCCAGGCCATGGTCTTCACAGTTACTTGTTATTCATCAGAGAGCTGGGCAATGACTAAGGATGACAGAAGAAGAGTTGATACCTTTGAATTGTGGTGCTGGAGAAGAGTCTTGAACATACTATAGACTGCCAATAAAACAAATAGGTCTGTCCAGGAGAGGATGAAACCAAGCTTTTCCTTGAAGGCTAAGATTTTGGAGCTCTGTCTCAAATACTTTGGGCATGTGGCCAGGAGAGACCAATCGTTGGAGAAGGACATCATGCTTAGAAGGGTGAAGGGAGAGGCAGTAGAGGAAGACCCTGGATGAGATGGATTGATACAGTAAGTAGGGCAGTGGGAATTGATGTGTCGGAGTCAGTGAAACTGGCTCAGGATGGAGCAAGGTTCAGAGCTGCTGTACATAAGATTGCTAGGGGTCGCAAGTAACTCGGTGGCACATAACATCCACCACCACCACCACCACCATCACTAATACAGGGAGCTCTGGTGGCCTAAGCTATGCTGCAGTCCCAAAGGCATGCAGTTCAAATCCACCAGCTGCTCTGAAAGGGACAAATGAACAATCTCCTCCTGTGTGATTTATTGCCTTTGAAAACCTGCTGGTGGTGGGTCAGCTATGAGTCGGCAGATGGCATGCAACAACGATTATAGCGGCATCCACTTTCTAAATAACATGCCTCCGGAAAGCCTATGAACTTTGATAAATGTTGATAGTTGTAGAGGGCCTTCAAGCCTTTTATTTACAGGGCTGTTATGAGTTGTGCTCAACTCAAAGGCAATCAACAACAACAACAACACATAAAATTACACATATTACATAAGATAGCATCATTTTAATTTTAAAAATTGTGTTACCACTGTTTCATATGAATTGCATGCATTACATATTCATGTTTGAATTTTAAAATTATTTATCACCTCTGTTATAGTTAAGAGCCCTGATGGCATGGCAGGTAAGCATTTGGTTGCTAAATGAAAGATTGGTGGTTTGAACTCATCAACGGGCCACTCTGGAGAAGAAAAAAAATGGCAGACTGCTTCCTTAAAAAGAGTCTTAAGAATATTTTGGGGCAGTTCTCCTCTTTCTTATAGGATCACTGTGAGACAAATTTATGCAATGATAATAGATTTTTTGTTTTGTTTTAACTCGGAGTTAGGAGGAAAGGCCTAGTGATCTGTTTGCAAAGATCAGCCAATAAAAGCCCCATGGAAAAAATTTTCGCAGAAGATATTCAAGACATATAAAGAAATGTTCAAAATCACTGGCAATAAGAGAGATGTAAATCAAAACCACAATGAGATACCATCTAACCCCAGTAGCAGTGGAAAAGGTTAACATGAGCAAGTAATAAATGTTGGAGTGGATATGGAGAGATGTTGTTGTTGTTATGTGCCATCGAGTCGCTTGCGACTCATAGCGACCCTATGTACAACAGCCCTAAACTCTGCTCTGTCCTGTGCCAATCGCACTGTCTCTGACACTCCCATCCTGATTATCCCAGTCACTGAATCAATCCACCTCATAGAGGGCCTTCCCCTCCTGCGCTGTCCCTCCACCCTCCCAAGCATGATGTCTTTCTCCAAGGACCGATCTCTCCTCACAACATGTCCCAAATATGTTAGATGGAGCCTCAGAATCCTTGCCTCCAAGGAGCCACCCGGTTTAACCCTTTCCAGGACAAATCTGTTTGTTTCCCTAACAGTCCATGGTACTCTCAATACTCTTCTCCAGCACCACAGCTCAAAGGCATCAATTCTCCTTTTATCCTCCTTGGTCATTGTCCAACTCTCTGATGCATAACAAGTGATTGTGAAGACCATGGCCTGTATCAAATGCACCTTAGTCTCCAGAGAGACACCATTGCTCTTCAGTACTTTGGAGAGGTCCCTAACAGCAGACTTTCCCATGGCAATGTGCCTTTTAATTTCCTGGCTACTGGTGCCAAGAGTGTTGACTGTGGAGCCAAGCAAACTAAAGCTGTGTACAATCTCAATCTCTTCACCATCCATCCTGATGCTGCCAATTGGTCCAGTGGTGAGATAGGAACTCTCATATATTTTTTGGTGGAATTGTAAAATGATATAATCTCCCTGGAAGGCAGTTTGACATTTCCTCAAATTTCATATGACTCAGCTATTCCACTGCTTGGAATACACCCTGAGAGATGAGAACTGAGGCATATATGGAGACTTGTATACCAGTGTTCATAGCAGCATTATTCACCATCGCAAGAACATGGAAACAACCCAAATGTCCAACCACCATTGAATGGATTGAGAAATTATGGTACAGTCACATGATGGAATACTACACAGCACACAGGACCAATGATTTTGTAAATCACTACCTAACTTGGGATGGACTGGAGAGCATTATGCTAAGTGAACTAACTCAGTCCCATAATGACAAATACTGTATAAGACCATTACTGTAGAAATAGATAACTAGTAAAACATGTATGAGGATCTAAGTGGGGGGGAGCAGGGGGGAGATGATGGGCAGGGGGGTGGTTAATCATAAGGTCACTTTATTTGATGGGTAGAGGGAGGGGTGGATTAAGGAAATAGGAAAGAGCTGGTGTGAAAAAACAATGTGTATGAACGTTATAAGTAAACCAGTATGAAATAAAAAAAAAAAATTAGCAAAAAAGCCTCATGGAACGCAAAGGTCAGACCTTCTTTTGTGCATGCGCTATTGTGAGTCATGGACTTACTTAAGGACAGTTAACAACTTTGTTATAGTTAAATACTAATTTAGTTGGAGAAAGCACATAGGAGACAAGAAAGCACGTAAGAGGCAATCAGAATGCAGGTCAAGAGAAGTTCTCTGCTGAAGGACAGAAAAATTCAGAGGAGAGAGAGACACAGAGGTGAGCTGGATCTTAGGAGACTTGGAACAGAGGGGACGGCAAGTCTGAACAGATTCACTGCTGGCCCTCCAGTGGGTTTTTCAGAGGCAGTTAATTACACAGGAGGAGATCACCTATCTTTCTTCCAAAGAGCAGTTGGTGGATTAGAACCACTTGCCTTACACATCCTTACCACTAGGCCATCAGGGCTCCCTAGCTGAAAGTCTGGAATCCAAGAAGTTTCATGGAGAGGAAGCTCCAGGGAAAGGAATCCTGAAATAGTAGAAAGCAGAGTGATCGGCATGAGATGGCTAGATGAGATGGCTTCTTGGCCATGTCTGATGAAACAATCCTAGAACCCCTTATTGTCAATTTCTACATCTGAGTATGACATCGTACCTCACTGGATTGTCCTGTAAACTGGTATCAGTGTAGGGGAAACTGCTATAGATAGGAGTGACCAGGGAACAAGGAAAAGGGAGATGTGATTGTAACCCCAGGCAGATCAAAGCTCACACTCAAGAAGAGATATAGGACCAGCCTGGTTCAGCAGAAGGAAGGTAAGATCCCCAAATGACAAAAGCCTTTATTTTGGGCCCACATTATGCCATCCATGAGCTAGATATTTTAACATATCATTTGGTCTTTACTTTGTGGGTGAGCATTCTGATGCCTGTTTTCAGTAGGGGAGTAGAAGCGTGGAGAAATGAAATCATTCATTCATTTAGTAAATAATGATTGAGCTGCTCCCGTGGCAAACTGTTCTGATTGCTGAATGAGTGAAAGCAAAGTCTTTGCCCCCACAAAGTGTATGCCTACTAGGGGAGACAGACAATGAAACAGAAAAAAATAAAATATGATGTAATATCAGGTGGTGATGTGTGCTAGGAAGAAAAATAAAGGCGAGGAAGGAAATCAAAGCATCAGAAGGTGGTAGGACAGGCGGCGCTGACTTTGAGCAGAGACCTGAATGAAGCAATTGTGCAAACATTCTGAGCAGAGGCAAAGGCCCTGAGGTGGGAGTGTGCTTGTCTTAATCAAGGGGTTGCAAAAAGGCAGGTGTGGCGGTGATGCCAATAACAAAGGAGAGAGTGGATGAGGTTAGTTAGAGAGGAGTGAGAGATGTGGAGCGTAAATTGTGTGGGGCCTGGGAGGTCAAAGCAAGGACTGTGGATTTACATCTCCTGTGTGAGGAAGCCACTGGAGGAGTTTGACCAGAAAAGTGACATGAGCTCAGATTTATGTTTTAAAAAGCTCACTCTAGCTGCCAAGTGGAGACTAGACTATATGGGTGGGACCAGAGAGGTTAATTGGGAAGCTATTGTTAACCAGCTCAGTTAATAGGAGAAAGATTCTGACATCTAGGGAGGCAATTTGAAATGTATTTTTTAAAAAATAGAACCAAATGGGTTTGCCTTTGGATTGAGCAAAGGCTATGACAGAGAGAGAGAAGTGAGGAATGACTCCAGGACTTTGGGCCTGAGAAACTGGATGTCTGTTGGTACCATTTTCTGAGATGGGGAAGGGGAAAGTTGGGGGAGAAGCAGATTGGGGGGACAGTCAGATTTCCTTTAATTGTTCAGATGCCTTTGGACATCTAAATGGAGATGTCAGGTAGGTAGCTAGACATTAGAGATGGGAGTTCAGTGGAGAGGTCAGGACTGAAGATATAAATTGGGAAGTTGTCAGCATATAAATGTTGTTTAAAGCCACAGGGTGCGATGAGATCACCCAGATGGAGGAGAGAGGAGGGCCTGGATGCTTCAGCACGTGCAGGTCTGGAAGAGGAGGAGGACCCAGAGGATTTGCTCAGCATTACCCAGAAAGAGATCCTCCTTCTGTCAGGCTCCATGCAAGGAAGCACTGCGGTTCCCGAACCATCTGGATGCCTTGTTAAAAACACAAGACCCAGCAGGTCTGGGGTGAGGTTAGAATTGCATTTCTAACAAGTTGTCAGATAAGGCTGATGCTGCTGGTCTGGGGACCGGACTTTAAGGATTATTGTTGTAGGTAAAGCAAGTGTTGTAACAAGAGAGTAGCTTTTTGGAATCAAACAGTCCTGCTTTTAAATCTATGACTAACTGGCAGTGTGATCTTGGGCAAGAGGCTGTCTGTCCATGAGCCCCAGCGTCCTTATCTTTAAAAGGAAAACAGTAACACCTGTTACCCAGGGTCATTGTCAGGGTCAAACAAATGGACATATGTTCAGTTTCTAGTTGTGGTTCAGAACATGTGATCTCTACATCGGGAGAAGTGTGGGGCAGCTGAAGACAGCCTGGAGCTCTTCTACTTAGACAGCTCCAGGTGGTCAGCTGGGACTGGGTGAGTGGCAGCTTGGCGAGAAAGACTTTTCAATTTTAATGCCTTGCCTCAGGATAGAGCCCCAGAATATAGACAGGTCACCCTGATTACTGCTCTCCTCCAAGCACAGCCTGATGACAGAAGAAGAATCAATGCCTTTGAGTTGTGGTGTTGGAGAAAAGTACTGAATATCCCATGGGCTACCAAATGGATAAATAGGTTTTGGAAAAGGTGCAACCAGCATGCTCCTTGGAGGCAAGGAGATTGAAACTTCATCTCACACACTTTGGCCATGTTGTTAGGAGAGGCCAGTCCTTGGAAAAGACATCATGTTTGCAAAAGTGGAGGGTCAGCAAAGGAGAAGACCCTCAATGAGATGGATTGCCGTAATGACTGTAACAGTGTCAGAGATTATGTCAGAGATGAGACTGGAACAGGATAGGGCAGAGTTCAGATCCATTGTTCATGGAGCCGCTGTATGAGTCTTGATCAAGGCACTCAACACACGCCACGCCTCCTTACCACGGGGATCTTCCTGCCCTGGCTCTGTGCCTTCACCCTCTCCCCCACCTCCCTCTCTCCACCTGGTCTCTAGTGATTGCTTCCCACCTCCCCTCCCCCCTCGGTCTGCTTAGCTCACCTGAAAGGGAGGGTGACTCAGCAGCCTGAACCTGGCCTGGAATCAGGCAGACAAGGGCACAGCAGCTTGGGGCAAGTCTGTCACCCCAATGACCTAGTGGAATGCAGATGAGAATGCTGCCTGCCTAAGGCTAAATGGGGACTCCTATGAAATACCACACGAGAAAGCATCAGATTTATAGTTGATATGCCATACATGTTAATTTCTCTTCCTCCTTCTCCCCATCCTCTCCCACCTCATGCCATGAGCTGGCCTCCCTCTCCAGCGACAGCAGAGCCAGCCTCAGCCCTAGATGCACTGAGAGGAGACTGCAACGCCCCCCCCCCTTGCTATTTAATGCCGTTAACAATGGATTCATTAACTGGGATTAATCTCATATACCAGCTCTCTATCCCCTTGGCTATTAATCACTCACTTCATTAACAGGACAGCATTAGCCAACCTGGGAGCTGAGACATGGCGCCCATACCAAGTACCTTGTCTGCACCTTCTCCTTTTTCCTCCTCTGGTTCATCTTCTCAGAGCCTTCCTGATGCTGGCCCCAGTTCTGTCTCAGTTCAGCAGAGCAGTGTCAGGTTACTCAATAAAAAGGGTAAGCATGCATGTATCTGTGCTTACTTACGAATCTGTGGTGAACAATTTCACAATTTCTTTTTCATACATCAAAGATTCGGGTTGTTTCTTGTGGAATTTTTTTTTTTTTCTGGTATGGCTGACATCTGTCTCTCTCCCAAGCCATAGCTCCTTTCTCTAGAATCAAAGCATCTTTTCAGATTTATAATCCCCAACAGTTACCAAGAACCTAGTAAGCAAGGTATGCATGGACTCACTTGTGCCTACTTACGAATAATGTAGGAAAGAGTTTCACAGGATGTGTTAGGAGCATGTGAATCGATTCACTCTAGATTAGTAAATAAACACAAGTCAGCCCATACGTCCCTTGCCTGCTGAATAATCTGCCCTGAAGTACACTTTACTCTCTCCCCATGTTTCCCTCTGTGGCCTTGGCTCTGTCCCTGATACCTTCCTTCTATGTGTGTCCTATGTGGCCTAGCACATAGTAGGTTCTGCACAAAAAACTGAGAGATACAAGGAAAAAGATTCTAATTCCAGGAGGCTAATTTTTTTAAAAAGACTGCTTTTTCCTTTTGCAAAGATAATATATGCTTTCTGAAGAAAATCCAAACACAAAGAAAAGAGAAAATAAAAACTCCCTGAAATCCCTCCCCACCAACTAAAGATAATAACCTTTAGCGTTTTGGTGAGCATCCTCTCAGATCTTCAGGGATATATATATCATTTTACCTAAATGGGATCATACTATACATGCTGTTTTGCAACCTGCTTTTTTACTCAACAATATGTTGTCGAAATATTTCCATATCAATGAATATAAATATACATCGTACTTTTTACTGGTTTTAGACCATTTTATCTCATGGAAGTAGCATAATTTAGCCAATGGATCTCCTGTTGATGGCCATGGATGCCATTCCTATTGCCCCATTGTTATATTTGACGTGGAGAGCAACATCCTTGTATATACATCTCTGTGCACCTGCCTAATTAACACCTTAAGATTAATTTCCAGGAGCAGAATTTTGAGGACAAAAGATTTACACAATTAACGTATTGGCACAGTATAGCACAGTAAAGCCAACTGCTTGGGATTTGATATTGTGGGGTTTTTTTCCATTTCCCAGCAACAACCTTGGACAAATTCTTTAACTTCCTAAGGTTTCCATTTTCTCATCTGTGAGATGGAGATATAAGACTGACCTCATGGGTGTACTGTTTGGATTAAATGCATTATATGCAAAGCACTGAGAACAATGCCTGGTGTGCAGAAAGGGTTATGGGCATTAGCTACTGTGTTGAGTACAGTGGGATGTTGTGGGGATTCTCTGTTGCAGAAATTATTAAGTACTCAGCTAATAATAGAAAAGTTTCTGGTTTGAACCCACCTCATGAGGAAGAAAGGCCTGGTGATTTGCTTCCAAAAACTCTACAGGGCACAGTTCTATTCGGCAACATATAGTGTTGCTTGACAGCAACTGACGATGGATACATTGACCTGCTGGCATCCAGGAACACTGAACTTGCTCACATCTCTCCTAGCAATGGTGCGGGAGAGAGCTCTTTCCTTATACCACTGATGACAATAGATTTTGTTATGGGTGAATTGTGCTCTCCCCGACCCCAAGGTCTAATGAAGTACTAATCTCTGCACCTTTGTTTGCGACTCTGTGTGGAGAACAAGCTTTTCTTTGAAGATGCTGTCAGTTAAGTCATATTAGAGTAGGATGGGTCTCAGACTTTTCCCTTGGAATGGTGTTTTATAAAAGGGAAAAGAGACAAGAAAACTGTGACACACACAAAGAAAGGTAAAAGTCCTGTGGCAATGAAGACAGATACATCTAGAAGCAAAGAAATGCCAAAGATTGTTGACAGTTGCCAGAAGCTAAGAGAGAGAGGTACGGAGCAGTTCCTCTGTCAGAGCCCTCAGCACAATTGGCATGGCTGATGTCCTCAGTCAGACTTCAAGCCTCCAGGACTGAGAGACAATACATTTTGGTTCTTTGAAATCACCCTCTTTTGTGCCATTTGTTATGGCAGCAGCAGGAAACTGAGATAGACACCTTAGACACCTTTGTCAGGTTTTCAAACACTTTTGCTCATCTGACAGGTGATAATTGATCTCTTTTTTAAAAAGTTTGTGTTTCTTTGATTAGTGTTTAACTGTGGCATACACTTAGTTCTTATTGGACATTCCTATTTTATTTGTGAATTGTCTGATCATGTTTTTTGCTCATTTTTCTACTGGGATATTTGGAGATTTCCTCATTTATGGACACTCTTTTGAGTGTTAAAGATAATACTCCTCATATTTCTCTACATTCTGACATGCAAACTGATTTCATTTTTTTCTCTTTTTATAGTGACTTGATTTTTATGTAGCTAAGTCTTCTCTTTTACAACTTGTATTTTATGTTGTGCTTGAAGAGGACTTTTTCCTTTAAACAATACAAACATCCATACTTTGGTTTTAGTACTTGAGTGACTTAATTTGTTCTACTTTTTTAATCCTTTTAAAGCTATTTTTGTGTAAAGAGTGAAGCATGAATCCAGCTTTTTTGTTTTCCTAACAGTTGTCCGTTGTCCCAACAATATTTGATTATTTACTCTTTCACTCAATGAGGACCAGCAAGGGACCAAGCATAAATAAATCACATTTCAAGACATAAGTGAATGTCCAAGGGTCCAAGAGCAGTTTTGAACAGGAGTCCTCCTGGCAGCTAGTCCCCGAGGCAAACCTCTTCATTCAGGTCCCACTCACCCTTAATGGGCAGAGGTAGGACATCAGAGGGACTGAGCCAGACCCACATGAATATCAGCATCCCTTTCTGAAAGCTCTACATGCCCAGAATGGTCCTGCCAGCAGCTCTCAGCAACTAGTAGACAATTCCTCTTTCTTGTTTTGGTGTCACTAACATGTTTCTTTATAACTTCAGATCTTTACTGGCTTCCTCTTCTAACACTTCATCCTCTTCATCTACTCTAGCCTCTCCCCCTCCCCCAAACCTCAATGCTACTCTGCTATTAAATATTTCATCCACCCACTAGTTTATCTACATTGCTTCTACCATAGCAGTGAGCATCAACCTAACATGAGGCTCAGGAACGTACCCTCCTCCTGGAAAGACAGCCCCAACCCAGTCTGCATGTCTTTGGCATTGGGATAGGGGAAGGAATGGGTAATGGGAGCAGTGACTTCCAGGTTGTCAGAGCAGGAAGAAGCCTGGACTCTCACTGGTGGTTCCTATTCTCCAGATTCAGGCTGCTGGAATCATCTCTGCTGCTTTGCTTAAAGTGGCTTGAATAGGTTGTGATCTAGGCGCAGATGAAGGGGTTTGTCCTGCAAGTCTCTGATCCTATTTGGGATGCAATGACCTTGGTAGTTACATCTTTCCTGGAGAAATACAGCCCTTACCTGACTTTCACTCTTATCCTTACTCCCAGGTCATGAATGCAGCTTGGCTCAGGGGCTGGGAGGGCAAGTCCAGACTGGTCTGGAGTCTGTGCCAGGCATACACTGGGCTGGACAGTCATCCAGTGGGCACTGAGGGTGAATTATGGCACCAGGGCCCATGGAGCAGGCACAAATCATGGGGCTGTCAGGAGCAGGGGAAAGGCAATGCTTGCCCTCCTCCCCTGGCAGGATTGATGGGCTCAGGTCCTGGGTCTGGGTTCAAGATGATTGGATTTTACGATGTTTCATTTTTCCAGATTGCTCCCGGTGAAAAGTTGTCACCCAGGACAGTGTATGTGTGAGTGTGTGTACATATTTATGATTACATGTGACTTATTGTGCAGGGAGGTGCATTATTGTTTGTGACTGATTATATTTGTGTGTGACCAATTAGGCCTCTGAATTTACTTGGAGCTCTGTAGGAGAGTGAATTTTGTGTTACATGGTATGTGAAGAGCGTGGAGAGCTGTGGCGTTTTGTGTGAGACTGTACAACAGGCTGTATGGGTCTGTTGTAGATTGAGCTAGAAGACCTCTCAGTCTGAGTGTCTGGGTGGCTGCTGTGGCTACGTACCAAGTATGGAGCAATAGGAGGAAAAGCAGGTTGGAAGGGATGGTTTTGGGTGTGATGAGTTTCAGTTCCTGGCAGAACATCAAGTGAGACATCTAACTCTTAGAAAAGCAGGGCCAGGCTCAGGGGCAAGCAAAGGGCAGGGAGAGCCTTGGCTCTGTCTGCCTGCCCCTAAGTGTTTTCAGATAACAATGAGGGGATGGGGTGGGGGGTGGGAGCTCGGGATGTGATGTTTGGCAATAATGAAGCTCACACACACACACACACACACACACACGCGCGCGCGCACACACACACACAGCGAGCCAGTGAGACAGTGCACCAAAAGGATACATGCTGATCCCAAATGGATAATGTTCAAAAGGAAATTTTCAAGGGTTGTTGGGATAAGCAGCTAATGTGCCCAATGGTGAGAGTCAAGGAAAACTTCTTAGGAGAGGTGAAAATTTAGTGGAATCTTAAAAAAAGAGAATACAGAGGGTAGCGCCCGATGTTCTAATTTTAGGAGTGGGACAGATTCCACAGGAGTCTGGTCAGCAAAACATTTTGTTTGACAGTGAGCTCCTAGAAGGCAGGGGCTGTTGTGAATTCACTGTAGTGTTATTGTCTACAAGAGTAGACAATCTGTATGTTGAATTGACTTACATTTACTTGCTGTGGAATAAAAATCTGAGCTGCTGTTACTGAGTCCGGAGGATTTACTCAAGAACTTTGAAATCTGTGCAAGATACTAGATGCAGGTTAATGAGAAGATAGGGGGCCCTGGATATCTGAAAGGGTTTCCAGCTCTGTTCAACTCTTCAACCTGGTAGATTTACCCTTTGCCACGATAAGTTCTTATTCACACAGGGCTCTGTATACTCAGGTATCACAGTGTTGAGCATCTTTTCATGTGCTTATTGACCATTTGATTATCTTCTTTCACAAAATGTCTAGACAAGTTCTTTACCTCCTTAGCTCTTAGTTCTAAGCCATCATTGTTCCATACATTGACCACCACCTTGCTAGACTCAGCAACTGTTTCTGCTGGGTTTTCCACTAAACAAGCTGGGGGTCAGACAAAGACTTTGACTAGGTGGAGGACACGCACAACATGGACAGAGCCTTGATCCCCACTTCTAAGGGCATGCAATGAACAATGCTCTATCTGAGGGAACCAAGGTCCAAGATATGCAAAAGATCCAACATTAGATTTCTGGGGCTGGAAAGAAAGATGGCACCAAGATGCAGTACCAGGAATTATCAAAGTTTCAACAAGATGACCTGGCAGATGAGGGAGACACTGCCAGATGGAACTTCAAAATATGTGATTTGAAGAGGTGGACATGTACAGGGGTCACTGTGGAGGCTCAGGCCATGGTGGTGGGGAGCTGGAAACTGAACCAGAAGTAGAATGTGCTTTAGACTGGTAACATAAGACTCCCTCACCCTTACCCCAACTCAGTGTCCATAAGCAGTAAGGAAATAGCTTACTTCATATAACAAGAATTTTCTCCACGGAAGATGGACCCCTATTTAATGAATACAGCAACTTGATGATGTCTTCAGGGACCCAGGTCTTTCTGCTTTGCTTTACTGAGTGTATTATTGACATCGTCCTCAGGAAGACTTCCCTCTTGATCACAAAAGGGCTATGTTATGCTTGGAAAGGTTGAAGGTCAGTGAAAGAGAGGAAGACTCTCAAAGAGGTGGATAGACACAGTATTGACAATAGTGCGTTGGAGCACGGCAGACATCATGAGGATGGCCAGGATAGGGCACGGGTCATGTCTGCTGTTCACAGGGTCGCCGAATCACCTAACAACAGCAACATATCCAGGATCCCTGGTGGTGCAGTGTGTAATGTGTCAGATTGTGGTTTAACCACCAACAGCACTACAGCAGAAAGATGAGAAGCCTTCTTCCATAAAGATTTACAGACTTGAACCCTCAGTGGAGGAGTGCTATGAGTTGGTTCTGACTTGATGGCAATAAGTTCAAATAATTGAGTTTTAAGTTATGTTCCCATTTTTCAATTGGGTTATTTGCCCCTTTTGTTATTGAATTGAAAGAGTTTTTTGTATTTTGGATCTTTGAGCCTTAACCAAATTTGTATGTATTTTCTCCCACTTGGCAGTTTGACTTTTAAATTTCTTGATAATGTTCTCTGAAACACAATTTTTTTCATTTTTCTAAAGACTCCTTTAGGAGTGAGGAGACCTTTCCCAGGACTTTTCTCTCCTCCTAGCAGACATCCTACATACTTGCTCCTAATGAGCCATGGGCCAAAGGATAAAATCATCAATACTGACTCATGCTTGTCAAGCTTCTCTCTTGGCCTGAGGCAAGAGTAAGCATGTACTCATATAGAAAGGAGAATTCCTCAGCATTCCTGGAGTCCTCTTAGGAGCTCTTGTTTTTGTCATGTACCATAGAATTGGAAGTGACCAACACCTGACCCTCCAGTGGGTTTTCAGAGGCAGTAAAATGCATGGAAGGAGATTCCCCACCTTTCTCCTGTGGGGCAGTGGGTGGATTTGAACCTCATACCTTTGGATCTACTGTGCAATTCCTTATTGCTAAGCCTCCAGAGCCCCCTTCTCAGGAGCTGTTATTGTTATGTGCTATTGAGTCAGAACCAACTCACAGTTGACCCACCATTGGGTTTTCAGAGGCAGTAAGTGACACAGGAGTCGATTGCCCATCTTTCTGCAGCAGAGCTACTGGTGGATTCAAACCATGTGCCTTTGAGTTGGCTACAAGACTCTGCACTGTCTGTGCTCCACAAGGACTCCACTAATGTCAGAGCATGATGAGTGTAAGACAGAGTTGCAGGCAACTCATTTAAGCAAGAGTTCCACCCTAAGAGCTCAAATCTAGAATTCAATTGGTTGAAATGAGACTTCATGTCAAAGTGGAAAGAGTCAGTACATTGAGCTATTAACTGAAGCTCCTTATGACCATGTCTCTCTCAATACTTTTCATGCCTACTTAAAATGTATTAATGGCCACATTTACATCTACTAACCAACACCCCTCATAGAATCTGCAAGGCCCTATCTAATCAGCTCTCTACAATAAAGTGTGGAAATTATTGAAAAAATATCACATGCAAACAAAATTGTTCTAAAGATTATCCAAAAATAACTAGAACAGTGTATCAACAGAGGACTGCCAGAAGTACAAGCTGGGATTAAAAGAGGCCGTGGCACTAGGGATATGATTGTCAATGTCAGCTGGATCTTGGCTGAAAGCAGAGAGTACCAGAAGGATGCCTATTTGTGTTTTATTTACTAGGCTGTGTGGATCACAACAAACTCTGGCTAACATTGAAAAGAATGGAAATCCCAGAACACTTAATTGTGCTCATGTGAAACCTAGACATAGACCAGGGAGCTGTTGTCCAAACAAAACAAGGCAACAGAGCATAGTTCAAAATCAGTAAAGGAGTACATCAGGAACGTATCCTCTCTCCAGCCTTTTCAATCTACATACAGAACAAATCATTCAGGAAGCTGCATTTGATGAAGAAGAATATGGCATCAGGAGAGAAGGAAGACTCACCAACAATCTGCATTATGCAGATGACATAACATTGCTTGAAAAACTGTGGAGGTCTTGAAGTATTTTCTGTAGAGGGTCAAGGACTTCAATATGGATTACATCTCAACATCAAGAAAAAAAGATTCTCACCAGCAAGCCAGGATCATGATAGATAGAGAAATGAACGAGGTTGTTAAGTCTATTCTCATTTGATTCCACAATCCACACCCTTGGCACCAGAAGTCAGGAAATCGAAAGACACTTTGCTTTAGGAAAAGTCTTCTGTCAGGGACCTCTCCAGAGTGTTGAAGAGCAATGATGTCAATATAGAGATTGGCCGAGGCCATCATCTTTTCAATTGCTTGCTATGCATCAGAGAGCTGGACAATGACTAAGGATGACAGAAGATTACTGGTTTGGGGTTATGGTGCTGGAGAAGAGTATTAAACATACCATGAACTACCAAGAGAACAAACAGGTCTGTCCTTGAGAGGATGCAACCAGTTTGCTCACTGGAGGCAAGGATTGTGAAGCTCTATCTCACATACTTTGGGCATATTGCCAGGAGGGATCAGTCCTTGGAGAAGAACATCATCCTTGAAAGGGTAGAGGGTTAACACAGGAGAGGAAGACCTTGGATGAGAAGGATTGACAGTGACTATGGCAGTGCGGGCAGGTGTGTCAGAGACAGTGAGATTGGCTCGGGATAGGGAAAGATTCAGAATTCTTGTTCTTAGGGTCACTATGAGTTGTAGTTGAATTGGCAGCACATAACAACAACAAAAACAACAACAACAACAACAACTACTACTACTACTACTTTTTAAGCCTCATCTGGAGTTATACTCCCTCTTCTTAAATATTCCGTCTTCGTTCCTATATAAGGGCCTTTGCACATAATGTTCTTCCTCTGCTTGGAGTGCTTTCTTTCCTTCCATTCCCTCATTTTCTTTACCTCATTTGGCTATTTCCTTCTGAAGTATATTTTCCTAGGTTCCTAAGAACTACTTTTATGCCTAAATACATGGTTTCTATATTCCCTATATGTTGTCTGTATCCTGAAGACCCTCAACAAGATGGGTTGACATAGCAATTGCAACAATAGCCTTGAGCACGGCAGAGATTGTGAGGATGGTGCAGGACAGAACAAGGTTTCGATGTGTCATTCAGAGGGTCATGTTGAGTCATACTCAACACAATGGCACCTAACAACAACAGCATATGCCCTCCTAAATTACAAGCTCCTTGAGGGCAAGGAAGAGCCTTGGTGGGGTAATGTTGGACTGCTTACCGTAAAGTTGGTAGTTCAAACCCACAAGCTCTTCTGCAGCATAAAGATGAGCCAGTCTGTTCCCATTAAAATTTTCAGCCTCAATGGGGGAGAGAATAGTTTAAAAGTATTATATTTTAGGGCATTATGCATTGATAATAATGGGTGACTGGAATGCAAAAGTTGGGAACAAAGAAGAAGATTCAGTAGTTGGAAAACATGGAGTCGGTGACAGAAATGGAGCCGGAGGGAGAATGATCGAATTTTGCACAATGACTTATTCATAGCAAATGCATTTTTTAAGAGACATAAATGAAGGTTATATACC
>NW_006399799.1:13584964-13586611 GCF_000299155.1 Elephantulus edwardii
CAAAATCTCTGTAGATGTTCATTGAAATGAAAAATAAATAAATTAAAATAAAAAAAAATTTCAGCCTCAGAAACCAAATGAAGCATCAGTATGAGTAGGAGTTGAATCTACAGCTGTGGGTTTTAAGGGTTAAGGACAAGTAAAGTGGCTATATTATTGGATACTATGCTCATCTCTCCAACATGATGCTTTGCATATAGTAGATACTTAAACATGTAAATATTTCATGAGATGCAAATAGTAACCTTAGTGGTATAGTAGTCAAAACACTTGTTTGGTAACCACACTGTTGGCAGTTTGAACCTATCAACTACTCCATAAGAGAATGGTGTGGTGGTCTGTTTCTGTAAAGATTTACAGCCTTTCAAACCCTGTACAACTGTCACTCTGTCCCATACAATGACTATGAGTGGGAATCCAACTCAATGGCAGCCTCTGGAAAGTATAAATTAATTTGTCCTATCATTAGGGACAGATGGGTCTCAAATCTTGAACAGAACTGAGGTATCAAAAACTCATGAGGTTTTTTGGCTTATTGGAAATGGTGACAATTTCTGAACACAGAAATGACGTGATCACCTGGAATCAAGAGCAGTGAAGATATCAGTGTGTACCAAACACAGAGTCAACCAGGATTTTGTGCTCATTAGCCAGGCACCAGAAATGGTACCAGAAAAGAATCAGAGACAACATGAATGAAAAATAATGGCTTGGAATGGTGAGTGTTGGAAGCAACAATTCTGAGTGGTAGAGCTACAGACCAGGTACAATAAGTTCTTATTAGGTGTCATCAAATTAAGTACATCTCATATTACCCTATGAACACACACACACGTGCATGCACACACACATCCTCTACATGTATGCAAGCACCACTTCTGATCTGAGTGGTTTTGCACACTTGCTTCCTTTGTGACCTCTCTCTAGCTCTTTGTCCTAAACTACCATATTGCATTCCCCTTTCCTCATCTTCCTACTATCTCTGCAATGTAGATATTATTACCATCTTGACATTGTACCAGCCTTCAATATGGATTACATCAACATCAAGAAAACAAAAATCTTCACCACTGGAACAATAGACATACATCATCACGAGAAATGGAGAAAACGCTGAAGTTTTCAACTATTTCATCTTATTTGGATCTACAATCAATACTTTTTATATTAGCAGTCAAGAAATCAAAAGATGGGTTGCATTTGGAAAGTCTGCTGTTAAAGACATCTCCAAAATATTAAGGAGCAATGTGTCAGTTTAAAGACCAAGATGCACAATGGTCTTTTCAACCACTTGGTACGCATCTGAAAGCTAGACAACAAATGAGGATGATGGAAGAATCTACAGCTTTGAGTTCTGGTGTTGGAGAAGAACACTACAAAAGAATGAACAGACATGTCTTGAAGAAGTGTGCAAAATTGCTCAGATCAGAAACGGTGCTGGGATACATGTAGAGGATGTGCGTGTGCATGCACGTGTGTGTGTTTGAGAGAGAGAGGACAGGTCTGCTGTGTTGAAGTTCTGACTTTCTCATTCTACTAACAACTTACAGCATGCACTCCACCAGGGCTGACCTTTCTACAACACTTAACTTTACTGAGCCTTTGTTTCCCATTTTGGTTTAATGGGAATAATAATAATAATAATAA
>NW_006399799.1:13588746-13589883 GCF_000299155.1 Elephantulus edwardii
CCTTGGAGGCAAGGATTCTGGGACTTCGTCTGACATACTTTGGACATGTTGTAAGGAGAGACAGGTCCTTGGAGAGGGACATCATGCTTGGTAGGCTAGAGGGACAGCGCAGGAGGGGAAGACCCTCTATGAGGTGGATTGATTCAGTGACTCGGGCAATCGGGATGGGTGTGTCAGAGGCAATGTGATTGGCACAGGATAGAGCAGGGTTTAGAGCTGTTTACATAGGGTCGCTATGAGTCGCAAAGGACTAGATGGCCCATAACAACAACAACAACAACAATAATAAAGTGAAACCTATTCTAGAACCAAGAGGCAGTCATCAGAACAGAACAAGGAGACACTGCATCGTTCAAAATCGGGAAGGGCATCTCCAAGAATGTATTCTGTCTCCATACCTTTTTAAAAAATTTTTTTAAATTTATTCTTTTTATGTGTGTACCATCAAATTGGATCTGGCTGGTACAGGAGGCGATTGTTCCTCCTTCTTCAGCAGAGCATCTGCTGGATTTGAACCACACACCTCTGGGATTGCAGTTCAGTTTCCTGCCACTAGGCCACCAGAGCTCGCCCTCCATACCTTTTTAATCTGTATGCAGGACAGGTCATCCAGGACGCTGAGCTGTATGAGGAGGAATGTTGCATCAGGATTGATGGAAGATTCATCAACAACCTGTGTTTGCAGATGACATAACCCTGCTTGCTGAAACTGAGGAGGACCTGAGGCGCTTGCTGCAGAAGGTCAAGGACTGCAGGCTTCAATATGGATTGAAACTCAACATCAAGAAAACAAAGATTCTCACCACTTGGCTGATTGGCAGCATAATTATAGATGGTGAAGAAACTGAGATTGTTAACAGTTTTAATTTGTTTGGCTCAAGAGTCAGCACTCTTGGTACAAGCAGCCAGGAAATCAAGAGATGAATTACATTGGGAAGTCAGCTGTCAGGGACCTCTCCAGACTACTGAGGAGCAATGACATCAGGCTGGAGATTAAGGTGCACCTGATCTGGGCCATAGTCTTTGAAATTGTGTGCTATGCGTCGGAGAGCTGGACTGTGACTAGGGGTGATGTTGTTGTTGTTGTTGTTATGTGCCGTTGAGTTGCTTGCGACTCATAGCAACCCTATGTACAAC
>NW_006399799.1:13590648-13592159 GCF_000299155.1 Elephantulus edwardii
CGAGCAGGGTTGTGTCATCTGCATAACGCAGATTGTTGATAGATCTTCCACCAATCCTAATGCCACGCTTCTCCTCACAGAGCCCAGCCTCTCAGAAAGAGAATTAATGCCTTTGAGCTGTAGTGCTAGAGAAGAGTGTTGAATATACCATAGACTTGCTAGGAGAACAAACAGGCTTGTCCTAGAGAGGGTGAAACTGAGCTGCTCCTTGGAGACAAGGATTCTGCAGCTTCGTCTGACATATTTTGGGTATATTGCAAGGAGAGACAAGTCTTTGGAGGGGGACATCATGTTTGGGAGAGTGAAGGGACAGTGCATGAGAGGAAGACCCTTGATGAAATGGATTGATTCAGTAATTGGAGTAATGGGAATAGGTATGTTGGAGACAGTGAGGTTGGCACAGGGTAGAGCACGGTTTAGAGCTCTTGTACATAGGGTCACTATGAATCACCAGCAATTCGACAGCACATAACAGCAACAACAATAGATACCTTAAATAGGTAGTATGAAGATCAAATAAGATAATAAATGTTAGGGTGCCTTTGAAACTGTAACGAATTGTACACACATAAGGAATTCCTCTTTATTATTGTATTGGAGTTGGGCTCTTTCCTGGGCCTGGTATCTGCTTTGACTTTCCCAGTTCCTGTTTCTTGCTTAGACTCCGTTTTCTTGTAGCCACCCATGATCCTGACATTGATAGTGCATGGATAAAAGGTAACATCCAAGGAGTTTGGATATAGAAGAAGAAGGAAGTAACATGACAACCAGTAGCCCTCTTTGTTCCCCAGCTCAGGGATGACTCCACTCCCTTTCCAAGTTGTCGTTGTTGTTGTTAAGTGTTGTCAAGTCACTTGCAACTCATAGTGACCCTATTTACAATAGCTCTGAATCCTGCTCTATCCTGTGCCAACACAATTGTCTACAATACACCTGCTCCTATTACCCCAGTCACTGAGTCAAGGCATCTCTTCAAAAGTTTTCCTCTCCTGTGCTGTCCTTCCACCCTCCCAAGCATGATGACCCTTTCCAAGGACTGGTCTTGCAACATGTCCAAAGTATGTTAGACGAAGTTCAGAATCCTTTCCACGGCAGAGGGAACCAAATTGTGGGCATAATCCATGTTGCAGTTTTCTAATGAAGTTTAACAAACCACTCTTAAAACTTAAAACAATAATTTATAGTTATCTCTCATAGTTTTGAGAAGTAAAAGGACCTGGTAGTGGGAGAAATCTACCAGATTGTAGTCAGAATATGGCTGGGGTTAGAGTCATTCAAAGACTTTACAAAACTGAACAGTGAAGATGGCTTCATTTATTTACATATCTGATACCTGGGTTGGAGTGGCTGGTACAACTCGGGTCTGGGCAAGCATCTCTCTTCCTCTCCAAGCAGCCTCTCTGCACCCTGCCTTGAATTTTGTCACAGTGTATGGTCTCAGCAGAGCAGGACTGTTTACATGACCATTAGCTTCCTCCAAAGAACACTTTTCTTTCTTTTATTATTTTTTT
>NW_006399799.1:13597400-13597982 GCF_000299155.1 Elephantulus edwardii
GATGAATTAATAATCTTGAGGAAAATTTATCTGTCCTGCTATGTACTTCTGTAGTGCATGATTTTTTTTAACCACAAGTATGCACAACTCATCACTTTCACATATTTTTAAATGATAAATGTAGATACAAATTTGTGAAAAGCAGAAATAGTTCACAAGCATATAGAGTAAAAAGTCAAGAACAAAAATAAGGGTGGTCTGCCTTTTTTGTTGGTACATAGAACTCACTATTTCTTTGTGTATGGTACCTCTATTGCTTATCACTCTTCAAAAAGAAAAATATAATTTTACCTATGAGTTGTGCTTGACTCACTCAAAGACAATCAACAACAATTAGATATTTCATATACTTACAGAGGTAAAAGCAGCTTTATCTACCCATGACTTTTGTCGGTTTGCTAGTGCCGCTGTGACAGAAATACCACAGGTGGGAGCTTTTAGCAAACAGAAATTTGTTTTCTCACAATTTAAGAGTCTGGGAGTCTGAATGCAGTATGCCTTCTTTAAGGGAAGGTTATCTGTTCTCGGGAGAAGCTTTTTGTCTGTTTTGGCTTCTGTTCTCGGGTTCCTTGGTGATCCTCA
>NW_006399799.1:13598233-13603276 GCF_000299155.1 Elephantulus edwardii
GTGAAGTGTCTATATCCTGTGAAGTGTTCATATCCTGTGCTCATTTTTCTATTGGATTATTTACCTTTATCTTGTTGTAGTGCTCAAGTATTTTATAAATTCTGGCTATAAGTCCCTTATCTGATATGTCATTACCAAATACATTTCCCAGTCAGTGGCTTCCCTTTTTACCCTGTTGGAGAAGTTTTAGGATGTGTATCAAAGAACACTTTTCAAGAGACCTGGCTTCTTCAGATTTAGCCTTGAAGTCGTTAGGTTTCACTTCTGTAGCATTTTATTTGTTGTACTGGGCAACTCAGATTCAATGTGGGAGGAAAACATACAAAGATAGTTGTTGTTGTGTTGTTATGTGCCATCGAGTCTCTTGTGACTCATGGCAACCCTATGTACAAGAGCTCTAAAGTCTGCTCTTTCCTGTACCAACCTCACTGTCTCCAACACACCTACTTCCACTACCCCAATCACTGAATTGATCCATGCCATCGAGGGTCTTCCTCTCCTGCACTGTAGCTCCACTCTCCCAAACGTGATGTTCTTGTCCAAGGACTGGTCCCTCCTTGCCACATGCCCAAAGTATATGGATGCTAAAAGGCAGGCCTCATCGAGGCACCATCTTTCGAGACTAGCTACCACAATCATAGTCTTGTGATTGAGATACTACTCTGTGGAGCCTTCTTGAAATTCAAGGCTTGGGAGGGGGGCAAGAGAGATGGCAGTGAAGAAAACTAGGCTGCTAAGACTCCTGACGCCCCAAACCTCAATTCAGTCAAACCATTTTCAAACTTTATCTAGTTTTTATTTCTGCAAAAAGTTAAATTTAAATTAAAACTTGTTATGTTGCTGTTGTGTACCATAGAGTCAGAACCGACCCATAGCTGACCCTCTGGTGGGTTTTCAGAGGCAGTTAATTGCCCGGGAGGCAATTGCTCCCACATAGCAGCTGTTGAATTCAAACGTGCCTTCAAGATTGCATCACAACTTCTTGCCACTAGGCCACAAGAGCTCCCTAATTAAATTGTTGTTGTCGTTGTTGTTATGTGCCATCGAGTTGCTTGCGACTCATAACGACCCTATGAGTACAGCATCCCTAAACTCTGCTCTGTCCTGTGTCATCTTTGACACACCCATCCCGATTACCCCAATCACTGAATCAATCCAACTCATAGAGGCCTTCCCCTTCTGCACTGTCCCTCCACCCTACCAAGCATGATGTCCCTCTCCAAGGACCTGTCCCTCCTTGCAACGTGTCCAAAGTATGTTAGACGGAGCCTTAGAATCCTTGCCTCCAAGGAGCAGCCTGATTTAACCCTTTCCAGGATTAGGAGGCTCAAAATCCAGTATATATAAATAATTCTCATGGCCTAGTGATAAGAAGCTGTGCTGCAATCCCATGAGCACGTGGTTCAAATCCACCACCTGCTCTGCAGGAGAAAAATGGGCAACCTACTCCTGCAGGATTGATTTACTGCCTCTGAAAACCCTGCGGAGGGTCAGCTATGGGTCAATTCTCACTCAATGGTACACAACAACAACAACAACAACTCAACAGTAGAAAAAGAGATATGTAAATGGCCAAGAAGTGCATGAAATTAGGGGAATGCAAATTAAAATCACAACAAGATACCACTTCTCCACCAGCCAGAAACAGAACAAAAAACTGACAAATCAGTTGCTGTAATCACTTCAGACTCATGACAGCTCTCTCTGTGTTGCAGAATAGAACTGTGCCTCTTAGTGTTTTCAAGGCTGTGAGGTTTTGAAAGCAGATTGCCCTTCCTATCTTCCAAGATGTCTGGGGGCGGGGGGAGTTAGTAGCTGAGCATGTAGTTGTTTGTATCATTCAAGGGCTCCTTTTCATCCTTAATAGGATGTTATTATCAGAAAGATAGAAACTAACAAGGGTTGGCAAAAGCGTATAGAGACTGTAATCCTCATGTGTGGCTAGTAGGAATTTAAAATGGTGCCACCACTATAGAAAACAATTTTGTGATTCCTCAAAAAGTTAAACGTAGAATTACCTATGACTCAGCAATTCTGATCCTAAGCATATACCTCAAATAATTGAAAGCAGAAATTCAAGTGTCCATCAACAGATGACTGGATAAACAAGATGTTGTTGTTGTTGTAGTTGTCAGGTGCTGTCAAATCGACTATGACTCATAGCGACCCTGTGAACAAAAGATCTGAACCCTGTTCTATCCTGCGCCATCCTCACACTTCTTGACACACAAGAGCCCATTATAGCAGTCACTGTGTCAGTCCACCTGGTTGAGGGTCTTACTCTCCTTCACTGACCCTCCACCCTTCCAACCATCCTGCCCCTCTGCAAGAAATAGAACCCCCTAGCAACACGCCCAAAGTATTTGAGGTCAAGCCTCATCATTCTTGCCTCTGAAGATATCTCTGGCTGTATCCTCTCAAAGACATATTTGTTTTTTCTCTCAGCCATCTATGGGATGTTCAGTTCTACAGTGGGATATTACTGAAGTAAGTGAAGCTTTGATAAGTTGCTAGGATGAAACTTGAAAACATTATGATGTGCAAATTAAGTCACATACAGAAGGGTAAATATTATATGACATCTCACTTGTTGTTGTGTACCATCAAGTCAGAACTAATCCATAGCTGACCCTCCAGCAGGTTTTCAAATGCAGTAAATTGCACGGGCAGAGATTGCCCATTCTTCTCCCACAGAACATCTGGTGAATTTGAACCATGTACCTTCGGGATCGCAGTACAACTTCTTACCACTAAGCCACCAGAACTCCTTATATCTAGCATCTGCAAATGCCTAGAGACAGAAGACTGTTAGTGACTGGTTAGAGGATGATTGCAGGAGGAGGACTGAGTTTCTGCTTGGAGTGACAAAAAAGATTTAGAAATGGGTTAACGGTGTTGAAAAGCATGGTGAGTTATAGTCACTGAGTTGCACATGTAAAATTGATCCAATACACATTTTAAAAAATTCTGAGGCTTTCTTAGCCAAAGAAAAGATATGGTTAGTAAATCAGCATATGTACATGTACTCGAGCTCATTTATCACTAGAGAAATAGAAAATAAAACAAAAATATATTCCTCACAATTATTAGAATGGCTCCATTTAATTTTGAAGTGTGAAGATTGAAGTTGCTAAGGATTTTATTTTCCTTGAACTGGCATCTATGGAAGCAGCAGTCAAGACATCAAATGGTATATTGCATTGTGAAAACCTGGCAGGGACTTCTTTAAAGTGCTAAAAAGCAAAGATGTCATTTTGAAGCTAAGGTGGCCTGACCCACGCCAAGGTATTCTTCAATGCTCCATATACATGTGAAAGTTGGACAGTGAGTAAGGAAGAATGAAAAAGAATCGCTGTCTTTGAATTATGGTGTTGGCAAAGAATACGGAATATACCAAATAATAAATAAATAGAGAAATAAACATATCTGTCTTCTAAGAAGTGCTATAAGAATGTTCTTTAAAGATGAGATAGGTGAGACTTTGTCTCATATACTTGGAGCATGCTATCAGGAGGAGCAAAATGGACAAAGATATCATGTCTGATAAAGTATGGAGTCACTGAAAAAGAGGAAGACCCTCCATGAGGCGGGTTGACACCTTGACCACAACAGTGGGCTCAAAGCATAGCAGCAGTCCAAAGACGGGATGGGACCAGGCAGTATTTGTTCTACTGTAAACAGGGTCATTATCCCAGCACCTAACCACAACATGAGTCAAAGCCAACTTGGCAGCATCTGAAAACAAAGCATGGAAATTGCTAATGTTGTGGTAATAACAATAAACCTGAAAATACCAAGTACTGAAGATAATAAGGCCAACTGAAATGCACATACATATATTACAATGAAGATGCAAAATGGTACAGTTTGGTAATTTCCTAAAAAGTCAAACATACACTTACTATGTAGCCTGCAGTTCTTTCTGAGGCACTTACCTGAGAGAAATGTAAAGATTTATCCACACAAAGAGGTATACACAAATGTCCCAAATAGCTTTATCCAAAACAGATCAAAAGGGAAATAAATAAAAACCCAAATGACTATCATCTAGGGAATGAATGAACTAATTGAAGTGTATCCATATAATGGATTATTTTGCAGCAGTAAAAGACAATGAACTACTGATACTCACAACTGCATAAATGTATCTCAAGGGCATTCTACTGAACAGGAGAAACCAGGCAAAAAGACCCATCCTGTATGATTCCATTATGATGGCCCAGAAGACGCAAAACTGTATGCCAGAAAGTAGATACCCATCTAGATACCCAGGGGCCGGCAGTGGGAGAAGGACCATGAGAGAACTTTGTTGGGTGATGGAAGCATTCTCTAACTTCGTTGTGGTGATGGTTACATTACTGTACACATTTGTCAAAACCCATCAAACTTCGCACCTCAAAAGGGTGAATGAATTACACTGAACATGACTAATTTAGTTACAAGGCTTTCAGAGTTTGAAAGCCTCCACCAGAGGCTTCTTTCTACCCGGCATGTCCCCTCACATCTAATCAGTTACAGGCCCTTCCCTGGGAGTTACGTCAAGCTTACATCATACCTGTGCCACCAGTCATCCTATGCCATTTGCTAGAACATCTCTATCTTCACGTACTCTGTTCTTTCTTCATAGGACACTGTCCTCCCTACTCATCACCCTGTTAATTCTTCTTTAACATTCAGGTGTCCAGCTGTATTTGACTTTTATCAAGAGAATTTTCTCCTTCAATATAAGTGTTTGTTGTTAGCTGCCATCAAGGTGGCCCATGGACAACTGAACAAAATGCTACAAGGTTTTGTGCCATCCCCATGATCAGCTTCATTCATGACTGAACCGTTAGAACTCACGGGGTTTCCACTGGTGAATTTTCAGCAGATTGCCAGGCCTTTGTTCCCAGTCCATTTTGTTGTTATCATGTGCCATCAGGTTGCCTGTACCTATAGCAACTCTATGTATGGCAGCTCTGAAGCCTGTCTTGTCCTGAGCCAGTCTCACTGACTCTGACACACCAACCCCTATTGCCTTAATTACTGTATTTATCTATCTCA
>NW_006399799.1:13607621-13614882 GCF_000299155.1 Elephantulus edwardii
TCCATCAGAAAAGGACAAATAATATGTGACATGGCTATTATTAAGAAGTCAAGAAATGGGTCACACACAGAAAGAAACACTCTGGATGTATGAGTTGGGTGAAGGGAAAGTCAATACAGAATAAAGAGGTGAATGGACATTGAAATGAATTGGCTACATTAAAACTTGATAATGCTGAAACCTACAAATGAGTGTATTAAAAATCAGCATGCTTTGTAAATTATCACTTAAATAAAAAATAAACATTCTTTGATGATGACTAGAATTGAGAGGGGGAGGGGAGAGAGACTCATTAATGAAAGAGTAAACATGTATTATTATTACCTTAAGTGAAGGGGAAGGTGTAATATACAATAAGGAGGAGGACATTATTCCTGCAATAATAAACAACAATTTACAAGTAGATACATAGATAGATGTGCAGAAAGAACAGGTGTGGGGTAGCATATGGAGTGCATCTATGAGTATATATTTGGTAGAGAATATTTCAACATACATATTTGTATGTGCTGCAAATATATCCAGGTATATAGTAGAACATACAGGCAAAGGTCTGACTATTTCTTAGTTAGAACCATACACCTTGAAGGACAAAGTTACTGGGCTTGAGGGCTTAGGACTACAGTCTTGGGGGACATCCAGGTCAACTGGCATAACATAGCCCACAAAGACAATGTTCTACATCCTATTATGGTGATCAGCAACTTGGAACTTAAAAATGTCCAAGTGGTCATCCAAGATGTAGCAATTTCCCCCTGTCCAGATCAAAGAAGACTCGGAGGGGAAAAAAATCAGAGACTCAAGGAAACAATTAATTAAAAAAGTAATAGACCTCAAGAACCACATCTCCCACAAAATCAGAATTAGATGGTGCCTGGTTAACAGTACTCAATGCTCAGGATTGCAATAGATCCTGGAGACAGTGGGAGAAAAATGTAGAACAAAACTCAAAAACCAAGACCAGACATACTGCTCTGGTTTAGACTGAAGGAACCCTTAAGACAATGGCCTGTAGACATCTTTCAAACTGGAATGGAAACCATCCTGAGGATCACCTTTCAGTCCAACAATTGTTGTTATTGCTATGTGCTGTCAATTGACTATGACTTATAGTGGGCCTATGAGCAACAGATTTAAACCTTGCTCTGTACTGTATGTCCTCATGATCTCCCACAAGCTCAACCTCATTGTTATAGCCAGTAGATAGATAGACCTATTTTGTTAAGAGTCTTTCTATATCTCTGATTCTTCCCCTTTCCCACCATGATGTCTTCTTCTAAGGGCTGGACCCTCCTGACAAAATGCCCAAAGGATGTGAGACAATATTTCACCATCTGTGCCTCCAAGAGACATTTGTTTGTTCTTTTGACAGTCCTTGAGATAGATATTCTGTACTCTTCACTAACAGCACAATTCAAAGGTGAAGATTCTTTATTGTAGTCCAACTCTTAGATGCATAGGAAGCAATTGAAAGTGTCATGGCTTGGATTATGTGCACTTTAGTCTTCAAACTGACATTGTTGCTCTTTTACATCTTGGAGAGGTCCTTGAAAGAAAATTTCCCCAACACCTCTTGATTTCCTGACTGCTCCTCCCAGGCTTGTTGATTGTGGATCCAAGTAAAATTAAGTTGTTGACAACTTCAATCTTTTTTCCATCTATCATGAAGCCACCTATTGGCCCAGTGGTGATTTTGTTTTCTTGATGTTGAGATGTAATCCATATTGACAGCTGTAGAACAAAATCTTTTGTTTTCTTCAGGAAGTACTTCAAGTCCTTTTCACTTTCTGCAATCATGGTAGTGTTATCCACATAATTCAAGTTGTTGATGAATCTTCCTCCAATCTTAAAGTCACCTTGTATATAGTTTATCTTCTTGAATGATTTGCTCAGCATACAGATTGAATGGATATGGAGCCAGGCAGGACACAACCCAGATAGACAGAGATCCCGATTTTAAACCACGCAGTGTTTTCTTTTTCTTTTCAGACAATTGCTTCTTTTTTTTTTATGTATAGGTTTTACATAAGCATAATTAAGCATTCAGAGATTCCCATTCTTCTTGGTGTTAGCCATAATTTGCTATGATCCACACAGCAAAATTCCTTTGTGTAGTCAATAAAACACAAGTAAACATCTTTCTTCTGTTCTCTGTTTTCGACCAAGATCCATCTCAAATCAGCAATAGTATCACTCATACCACAGCCTGAGATACAATGCTGTGAGCAATAGCGTACTACCCATATACATACAAGGAAGACCTGTTAATACAACTATTATTCATATATATGTACATATCAACTACTAATGCCAAAGATGATGAAATTGGTGACTTCTACCAGCTTTTATAGCCTGAAATTGATCAAACATGCAGTCAAGTTGCATTAGTAATAATTCATAACTGGAATGCAAAAGTTCGACATGAAGATGGACTGGCAGAAAATATTAACTTGGTGACAGAAATGAACCTCGTGATTGAGTGATGTGATTTTTCATAATCAGTGATTTGTTTATTTCAAATGCTTATATTAAAAATATAAATGGAAACTATAAATATAGGTAGGATTTTTAAAAAGATTCATTAAAAAAACTGGTGTTGTGTAGATGAGTCGACCTTGCTTGCTGAAAGATGACTTGAAATATTTGCTGTAGGAGATCAAACATTGCAACTTTTCCATATGAATTACATCTCAACATCAAGAAAGCAAAACCCTCACCACTGGGCCAGCAGGTAACATTATGATATATAGGGAAAAGATTGGAGCTGTCCACTCTTTATTTTGGCTTGGATTCATAATCAACACCCATTTTTTTTTTCTTAAAAAAATTGTGTGTGTGTGTGTGTGTGTGTGTGTGTACCATCAAATTGGATCTGACTGGTACAGGATGAAATTGTCCCTCCTTCTCCAGCAGAGCATTTGGTGGATTCAAACCATAAACCTCTGGGACCAGAGCTCTCCAACACCCATTTTATCAGCAGTCAAAAAATGCATGAAAGACTCTATATGGTACAGTGTACATAAATAAAACATAATGTGTACAAATTATCGCATGAGAAAAGAGAAATCCATAGATGTCTTGAATTGGGAAAATCTGTTGTCAGACACCTCTCCAAAGTACTAAAGAGTAATAATATCAGTTTAAAGACTAAAGTGCACCTAATCCAAGCTATGGTATTTCAGTTACTTGCTATGCATATGAAACTTGGACAATGCATAAGAATTGCTGAAGAATAATAGATGCCTGTGAGTTGTGGGGTTGTAGAAAAGCACTGAATATCCCTTCGACTACAAATCTGTCATAGAGGAAGTGCAGCCAGGGTTCTCTGTAGAGGAAAAGATGATGAAACTTTGTCTAATATGCTTTTGGCATCTTTTCAGAAGGAGTCAGTCCTTGGAAAAGACATCATGCTGGGTAAGGTGGAGGGTTAGAGGAAGACTGCAAGACTCTTAACAAAATGGGTTGGCACAGTGACTGTTATAGTGGGATGGAGCCTGTGGGCAATCATGAGGATGGTGCAGGATAGGACAAGGTTCAAATCTGTTGCTAATAGGGTTTCTTTGAGTCATAGTTGACCCTATAGCACATAACAGCAACATACATATGGACCTCCCCCAATGGACTCCTCATTCAGGACTCATATTGACTACCACTATGGTAATAATTAATGGAGAAGCTCAGTATTAGCATTCAAAATAAGGCCAGGGGTAACTGTGGAACAAACCACTAATTACTCACATGCAAGTTGAAATTGAAGGTGAAGAAAATGAAAAGAAGTCCATGAAAACCAAAATATAACCTTGGATCTATCCCACTTGAATTTAAAAACCATCTTGGGAATAGATTTGATGCATTGGGCTCTAATAAAAGAATACCAGATAAGTTGTGAGATGGCATCAAAGATACCATCTATGAAGAAAGCAAAAAGATCATAACAAAGAGAGGGGGGAGATTCAAGATCAAAATGCATGTCAGAAGAAAGTCTGAAACTTGCTTGTACTAGAAAGTAGAGAGGCAGAAACAAAAGTAAAGAAATGCTGATGTAAAAGGTGAACAGAAGATTTTGGAGGGCAGTTCCAGAAGATAAAGCAAAGTATTATAATTGAATGTTCAGAGAGCTGGAGTTAGAAAACCAAAAGTGGAGAACACACTTGACATTTTTCAAGCTGAAAGAACTGAAGAACAAATCCAAGTTTCGAGTTGCAATGCTAAAGGATTCTATGTGTAAAATCTTGAATGATGCAGAGAGCCTCAAAAGAAGATGGAAGACACCTATGAAGTTACTGAACCAAAAAGTAACTGGCCAACACTAAACCACTTCAGGAAGTAGCACATGATCAAGAACCGATGTTACTGAAAGAAGTTCAAACTTCACTGAAGGCATTTGTAGAAAAGAAGAACCTAGGAATTTATAGACTACCAATTGACATGTTTTAATGGTCAGCTGTATCCCTGGATGGCTCACTTACCAATGGCCAAGAAATTTGGGAGACAGCTACCTGGGAAACTAACTGGAAGAGATGCATATTTGTTCCCATTCTAAGAAAAGGTGATCCAACAAACTGGAAATTATTGAACATTATCATTAATATCACATGTAAATACAATTTTGTTGAATATTATATTTAAATGACTGAGATAGTATATGGACTGCAGTTCTTCAAGCTGGATCCAGAAGAGACTGTGACATGAGGAGCATCATTACTTATGTCAGATGGATCTTGGCTGAAAGCAGAGAATCCTAGAAAGAAGCGTTCTTGTGTTTTATTTGTGTAAAGGCATTTGACTGTGAATTCTAACACTTAACTCCTGTGAAACCTAAATATAGACAATGAAATAGTTATCTGTTTAATGACCAAGTTGGCCCTGATCCAATTCATGGTACTTTTGATTGCTTCCTAATCCACCTGAAAGTTGGACAATAAATAAGGAAGACTGATGAAGAACCAGTGTCTTTGAGTTATGGTATTGACAAAGAGCATTAAATATCACGTAGACCACCAAAAGAACAAACAAGTCTCTCTTGGAAAAAGTGCAACCAGGGTGCTTCTTAGGGGCGAGAATGGTGAAATTTCATCTCACATATTTGGGTGTGTTGGCAGGAGTGTCCAGTTCTCGGAAAAAGACTTCATGTTGGGAAAGGAGGAAAATCGGAGAAAGGGAGAAAGACCTTCAACAAAAATGGACTCACACAGTGACTGTAACAACGAGCTTGAACAATACCAGAGACCATGAGATTGGCACAGGATGGAGTCAGGTTCAGATCTGTTGTCATAGAGTATGAGTTATAGTCAACTCAATGGCAGCTAACAACAACAGCAACTCCCTGTAATCTAATCTACTTTCTGTTTCTATTAATTTGCCTGTTGTATGTTTCCTGTAAGTGCAATTATACAGTGCTCATCTTTTGTGTCTAGCTTTCTTGTTTAGCATAATGCTTCCAAAGTTCATCTATGTTGTAGCATTTATCAGTATTTCATTCCTTCCTCCTCCCCACCCCCGGGCTTAGTTTATCTAGAAAGCTGTACAGTGAATAGGGATGATAGAGAATTGATGCCTTTGGGCTCTGGTGCTAGAGAAGAGTATTGAATATACCATGGATTGCCAGGAGAACAAACAGATTCATCTTGGAGAGGGTGAACTCAGGCTGCTCCTTGGAGGCAAGGACTCTGAGGCTTCATATGACATACTTTAGGCATGCGGCAAGGAGGGACCAGTCCTTGGAGAGGGACATCATGCTTGGGAGGGTAGAGAGACAGCACAAGAGAGGAAGACCCTCAGTGAGATGGATTGATACAGTGACTGAGGTAATGAGAGTAGATGTGTCAGAGACAATAAAGTTGGTACAGGATTGAGCAGGTTTCGGGGCTATTGTACATAGGGTTGTTATGAATCACAAGCAACTCAATGGCACATAATAACTACAACAGTTTATCTTTTTTTAATTTAGTGTTAACTCAATCATTCATATACATCTTGTTTTATAACAATTATAATTGATCGGTGTCATTTCTTAAAACATCTCATCAAGTCCTTACTGTACTTTGTCTTTCCCTTCACCCTACCCTCATTCTTTCTTACACCTGAATAATATTCTATTATGTAGATGCACCACACCTTTTTATACATTCTTCTGGTAATGAATGCTTAGATTGTTTCCACCTTTTGTCTCTTGTAAATAATGCTGCTGTGAATACTGACAAATATTTATCTGAGCCCCTCTTTCTAAGTCATTTAGTTATATGCTTAGGAGTGGAATTTCTGGGTCATATGGTAATTCTACTACATTTTTGAAGAACCATTAAAACTGCTGACTACAGAGTCTTCTGGTCAGTAATATACAAGGGTTGTAATTATTCATACCCT
Organism: Elephantulus edwardii; assembly: GCF_000299155.1. NCBI lineage: Eukaryota > Metazoa > Chordata > Mammalia > Macroscelidea > Macroscelididae > Elephantulus > Elephantulus edwardii. The sequence continues at coordinate 13,613,988 of NW_006399799.1, forward strand.
TCCAATGCTTGTTTTACACTTTTTTAGTAGGATGAAGTAGTCTCTTATTGTGATTTTGATCATTATTTTCTTAATAAATAATAATGTTATATATCTTTTCATGTGCTTTTTAGCTGTTTCTGTATTTTATTTAGAGATAGGTATTTTCAAGTCCTTATCCTGTTTTTCAACTGAGGTGTTATTCTTTCTGTTCTTAAGTTGTAGGAGTTCTTTATATATTCTGAATATTAAACTCTAATCAGATTTACAATATTACCTTTTGTTCTCTGATTTGCCTTTCACTTTCTTGATAATTTATGTTGATGTATAAGAGCTTTTATTTTTGATGAATTCTAATTTACCTATTTTTCTTCTTCATCACTTTTGCATCTGGTGTCATAACTAAAAAGCATTGCTGCATTCAAGGTCATGAAGATTTTTGCTTTATATTTTCTTCTAATAATTTTACAGTTACCTATTAAATTGGTGTCAGTGAGAAATTCTGCATTAACTTTTTCCATAGACTTTTGTATACCAGAGAATACTATAAATATGTTTGTTGTTGTGTATCATAGAGTTGGAACCGACCCAAAGCTGACCCTCTGGCAGGTTTTCAAAGGCAATTAATTGCACAGGAGGAGATTGCCTGTCCTTCTCCCATGGAGTAGATGGTGGCTTCAAAACACATGCTTTCAGGATTTCAGGGCAGCTTCTTACCACTAAGCTACCAGAGTTCCCTAAATATGTTTACTTGTATTTTATTCTTGTTAGTTGTGTTTTATTGATGATGCAAAGGCATTTGAATCTGTGGATTATAATAAATTATGGATAATATTGAGAAGAGTGGGAATCCCTGAACACTCAATAGTGCTCACGCAAAACCCAAACAGAGTCTAAGAAGCAGTTGCTTGAACAG
>NW_006399799.1:13614982-13616063 GCF_000299155.1 Elephantulus edwardii
GACATTGCTACTTTTCAGTACTTTGAAGAGGTCCCTGATAGCAGATTTCCCCAATGCATATAGTCTTTTCATTTCCTGACTGCTGGTGCCAAGAGTGTTGATTGTGGAGCTGAGCAAGCTGTAATTGTTAACAACCTCAATCTCTTCTTCATCTATCATCATGCTGCGATTTGGCCCAGTGGTGAGAATCTTTGTCTTCTTACTGTTGAGCTTCAGTCCGTATTGAATACTACAGTCCTTGACCTACTGCAGCAAATGCTTTAGGTCCTCAGTTTCAACAATCAAGGCTGTGTCATCTGCATAATGTAGGTTGTTGATGACTGTTCCTCCAGTCATGATGCCACATTCCTCCTCATAAAGCCCAACTTCCTGAATGATCTGTTCTGCATATAGGTTGAAAGGGTATGGAGACAGGACACATCCCTGATATACTCCTTTTTTCTGAACCATGCAGTGTTTCCTTGCTCTGTTCTGAGAACTGCTTCCTGGTCCAAGTATAGGTTTTGCATAAGCACAATCAAGTGTTCTGGGATTCCCGTTTTCCTCAAGATCACAATTTTTTGTAATCCACACGTAATCAATGAAACACAGATAGACATTGCTCTGGTACTCTTTGCTTTCTGTCAAGATCCATCTGACATTGGTGATAATGTCTCTAGTGCCACGACCTCTTCTAAACTCAGTTTATATTTCTCGTAGTTCTCTGTCAATGTACTGTTCCAGTAGTTTCTGGACAATCTTCAGCAAGATTATATTAGTGTGTGATATTAGTGATCAAAATCTATTCTGATTCATAGCAACACACAAGCCTCCACTGATGGGTGTGTGGTGGTTGCATATGAGTCACATTGTCTGGAATTGTACTTGGTTCTCTCCTTCACACGCCACTGAGCCATCATTTCCCTCTCCATCTAAATTGGTCACTACTTTTTTGTTTGTGGCTAACACACTGTGCTTATCCTCCTTTGATAGAAGGAAAGATCACTGGGAATGGAAAAATAATTGGTTTTGTCCATCTTTGCCACAAAATTGGCACTAAGTTTGTTGTTGTTATGTGCCGTCGAGTCGTTTCCGACTCATA
>NW_006399799.1:13626673-13630339 GCF_000299155.1 Elephantulus edwardii
ATTATATAAAGAAGAGTGTGGCATCAGGATTGGCGGAAGAGTCAACAACCTGTGTTATACAGATAACACAATCTTGCTTGCAGAAAGTTAAGAGGATTTGAAGCACTTTGTTGTTGTTATGTTCTGTCGAGTCACGTGTGACTCATAGTGATCCTATGTACAATAGCTCTGAAGCCTGCCTTCTCTTGAGCCAGTCTCAATGACTCTGACACACCTACCCCCATTGCCCCAGTTACTATATCATTTCAACTCATTCAGGGTCTTCCTCTCCTGTGCTGTCCCTCTATCCTTCTGAGAATGATGTTCTTCTCCAAGGACTGGTCCCTCCTGGCCATGTGCCCAATGTGTGTGAGATGGAGCTTCAAAATCCTTGCCTTCAAGGGGAAGCTTGGTTTCACCCTCTCCAGGACAGACCAGTTTATTTTCTTTGTGGTCCATGATTATATTCAAGACTCTTCTCCAGTACCACAAATCAATGGCATCGATTCTTCTTCTGTCATCCTTAGTCATTGCCCAGCTCTCAGATGCATAGGACTTCCTAAAGAAAATAAAAGACTATAGCCTTCATTATTGGTTTACAGCTGAACATAAAAAAAAGAAAAAAAGAAAAAATTCTCAACACGGGACCAACAGGCAATGTTAACTGGAGAACAGATTAAAGTTGTCAAGGATTTAATTTTGCTTGCATTCACAATCAATACCCATGGTACCAGCAGTCAAGAAATCCAAAGACATACTGCACTGAGAAAAATCTACTGTCAAGAACTTCTTTAAAGTGATAAAAAAAGCAAAGGATATCTGTTTAATGACTAAGGTCTGCCATGATATTTTAAGTTGCCTTCTAGCACCTGAAAGTTGGATAGTGAATAAGGAAGACTGATGAAGAATCGGTGTCTTTGGATTGTGAGTTTGTCAAAGAACATTAACTATCCCATAGACCACCAAGGACAAACAAATCTGACTCGAAGGTAGTACAAACCAAATGCTCCTCAGAGACAAGGGTGGTGAAGCTTTGTCTCACATACTTTGGGCATGTTGTCAAATGGGACCAGTCCTTAGAAAGAGGCATCATACAGTGAAGGGTAGAGGGTCAATGAAAGAGAGGAAGACCTTAAATGAAATAGATTAACACAATGACTACAATAATGGGCATGTACATTGCAGAGATCACACAGGACAGGGCAAGGTTTCCCTTTGTTTTCTTAAGGTTGCTGTGAGTCATAGTTGACTCAAGGGCACCTGACAACAACAACAACAACAACAACAACATCAACATCAACAAGTGCACAACTTCATTCTTTGCACGAGACTATCCAATTTTTCTAGTATCATTTGTTGATGATCTTATTCTTCCTTCATGGAATGATCTTGGCACCCTTATGGGAAATCAATTGACCATTCTTGTGAAGATATATTTTGATGCTCTATTTAATGCCACTGCTTTATGTGTTAATCCTTCCACCAGTACCACCTTACTTAAAGTACTCTGACATTTGCAATCACTGGGATTGCCTGTTCCCATGTACTAGTTATACTCAATAATTTAGCAAAGATTTTTGGCAAATAACTCTCAAAACGGTGAGTTGACACAGTGGCTGTAACAGCAGACCTGAGCATGTCAGAGATCACGAGGATGGTGATAATAAGGTAAGTTTCAGTTCTATTGTTCATTTGTTCATGAGTCATATTTGATTCAATGGCTCCTAACAACTATAACAGCCTGTGAAAATGATGTCATATGCAAATAGAGCTGTTTCTATCTAGCCAAAGATTTGAGCTTTGATAGCCTAAAGGATAGGGAGTTGCACTACCAACCCAAAGGTCGGTGGTTTGAATCCATAAACTGACTGTGGGAGGAAGATAGACAATCTCCCGTGCTATTTTTAACCTCTGCAAACATGTTGGAGAGTGAGCTATGAGTTCCTACTTAATGTGGTTTTCCCTCCCACTTTTTCTTTCCCAGGTTGGATGCCTTCTGTTCATTCTCTTTTGCCTCATTGCTCTACCTAGGACATTCGGTATCACATATCTAATAAACCCAAAGCAAACCCGGTACTGATGACCATCCATTGGGTTTCTGAGGCTGTACAGGAGGAGACTGTCTCAGCTTTTTCTCTCAAAGTGACTGGTGGATTCAAACCACTGACCTTTTGATTAGCAGCTCAACACATTATACACTACATCACCAAATATTTTGACTCCATGTTATGTGCCATCAAGTCATATACAACTCATAGCAACCCATGAACAATGGCTCTGAACTTTGCCAACCTCACCATCTCTGACACTTCTGACCCCATTGCCACAGTCACTGTGTCAATCCATCTCATCCAGGCTCTTCATCTCCTGCACTGACCCTCTAACCTTCCAAGCATTATATCATTCTCTTCAAGTCCATCCTAAAAACATGTCCAAAGTATTTAGACAGACTTTCAAAATCCTTGCCTCCAAGGAACAACATGTCTTTATCCCTTCCAGGGCAGACTTGATTGTACTTTTGGCAATCCATGTTCAGTAATCTCCAGCACCATGACTCAAAGGCATTGATTCTTCTTCTTCCTTATCCTGTCATCCTTATTCATTGTTCAACTCTCACATGCATAGCAAGCAATTGAGAAGACTATGACCTGAATCAGGAACACCTTTGTCTCTAGACTGACATTGATACCCTTTACCACTCTGAAGATGTCCTTGACAGAAGATTTCCCTAATGCAAATTGTCTTTTGATTTCCTGACTGCTGATGCTAATGGTGCTGTTTGTGGATCTGAGCAAGATGAAATTGTTAACAACATCAATCCTTTCTGCATCTATCATGACTCTACCATTGGTGAGAATCTTTGTTTTCTTTTTTTTTTCAAATTTAGTTTGTTTATTTTTCATTTAAATTAACATCTACAGAGATTTTGGAATTCCATTCATTCATTGTTGCACCCTTCTCCCCGCACACCCCCCCCCACCCGTTTGCTCCTCTCCTTGAAAAGCAAAAGAAAAACTCCCTCATTGGTACACAATCCCCCCCCCGCACCTCCCCAAACCCCACCCCCTACCCCCAAATATAATCCACTCTGCAACCCTCATTGCATACTCCTACGATAAAAATAATGCCCTAAAATATAATACTTTTAGACTATTCTCTCCCCCATAGACTTCAATGCCGTAAACATATTTTATCCAGTTTTTCTCAGTCTTACTCTCACCCCAATGCCAGCCTCATTCTAGAGAATCTTTGTTTTCTTTTTGTTGAGATGCAGTCCATATTGAAGGTTGCAGCCCTTGATAATCTGCAGCAAGCACCTCAAGCCCTCTTCATTTTCAGCAAGCAAGGTTGTATTATCTGCATAACGCAGGTTGTTAATAAGTCTTTCCCCAATCCTAATTCCATGTTCTTCTTTATAAAGTCCAGCATCCTGAATGATCTGTTGGGCATATAAATTGAAAAGGTATGGAGAATGGATATACTCCTAATACTCTTCTTTTTTATTTTTTAAAAATTTCGTATTATTTGTATGCAAAATATGTATGCATTGTGTTTCATTCATATATTTTTTTATTTCCCACATTCCCTCATTCACATACACTGTATTTTTTTGAGGGCGATTTTTAAAAGTTTCTGCTAGTTCATTTACAAAATTTGAATATGTTGTTTTCAAGAACAAATTCTTTC
>NW_006399799.1:13630754-13640124 GCF_000299155.1 Elephantulus edwardii
CTTTAGCCCCTCTCTCTGCCCACCAAACTCTGCAACCTCATGATTTCCCCACCCATCTCACCCTTGCTTCCCTCTCCCCTTCCACCATTGGACTTTTATACACATCTTATTACTTTTACAATTATGGTCTTATGCCATAGTTGTCCTTAGGACTTAGTTCAGTGGTCTCTAGCCTCTCCCATGTTACACAGTATTTTTTAAAAGTTGTTGCTCCTGGGTGCTACACACTAGTCCATCATGTGAATGAACCACAATTTCTCAATCCATTCATTTGTTGATGAACATTTTGGCTGTTTCCATTTTCTTGCTCTAGTGAATAATGATACTGTGAACATCAGTGTACAAATCTCCATTTGCATTTCTGTTCTACTTTCCTCGGGGTATATTCCTAGAAGTGGAATAGTTGGATCATGTGGAATTTCTATGTTCAGTTTTTTGAGGAAACACCAAATGCCTTCCAGACTGGTTGTACCATTTTTTAATTCCACCAACAGTATATGAGAGTTCCTATTTCTCCACATCCCCTCCAACATTTATTGCTTCCTGTCTTATTAAACTTTGCCACTACTACTGGGGTAAGATGATTTGCATCTCTCTTATCACCAAAGGTTTTGAGGATTTCTTCCTCTATCTGTTGACCATTCAAATGCCCTTCTTTGCAAAAAGGAGGATATTTTTCTTGTAGAGGCCCTGTAGTATTCTGTAAACATTTGTTATGAGACCCTTTTCTGAGATGGCATTGCCTAGGGTTTTTCCCCCCCAGTCAGTAGGTTTTCTTTTCATCCTATTTGAAAAAGTTTTTTATGAACACAGGGACTTAATCTTCAGAAGGTCCCATTCATAGATGTTATCCTCTCCTGGTTGTATATTTCTAGCTGTATTTGCCAGCCTATTTATATCATAAGCTAGATAGACCTTCTAAGTTTTGTTCTGTTTTGTCTCTTAGAGTCTTTACAGTTTGAGACTTTACCCCCATGTCTCTGATCTACCTTAAGTTGAAATTTATGTATGGTGTGAGATATGCATCCTGCTTCAGCTTTTTAGAGGTAGAAGTCCAGGTTTGCCAGCACCATTTGTTGAATATATTTTGTTTCCTTGTCAAATACCAGCTGACTATAAATAGATAAATTTATTTCTGTGTTCATGATTCTGTTCCATTGGTCTATGTATATCATTGTACCAGTACCATGCTGTTTCAGTTATTGCCGCTATGTAGTAGGTTTTGAGATCAGGGAGTGCTATACCTCCCACTTCATTTTTGTTTTTCAGAAGTATTCTGTTTAATAGGTGTCTCTTTCCTTTCTAAGTAACTTGCCAATTGCCTTTTCTATCTCTTTGAAAAATGATTTTATATCTGTATTGGGATTGCATTAAACATAGATTGCTTTAGGTAGTATTGTAATTTTCTTTTCTTTTCTTTTTTTTTTAGACTACTTGGTAAATTTTATTTTATTTATAGCACCACAAAATAAGCATAAGCATTTTAGTATCACAGAAAGACTTCTTAAAAGAATCTTGATGACTAAATTCCCATTTAATTGGTTTTGTTTGTAATCTTGAGCACTTTATTCCATCCATCGGTTCCACCAGACTGCCAAAGAGGCCTAAGACCAATGTGAAAAAACGTGCAGGTGAAGTGAGGACAGCTGTGTCTGATTCCACCAACTCCACAAGGGGAAGAAGGGGTCAAAATAAAACTGTGTAGCGCTAGCAGAAAACCAGAGACTGACCTGATCATGGACTACTGCCTCATGAAGCTGGATTCAAAGCTAAGATCTTCACTCAAGGTTGCTGAAGTCCTGGGGGGAGGAGGCACCATATTCAGGAGGACCAAGAGAACTTTGTAATATGGGACTATGAGTAGGCTTGAGAAGTTGTCCTGCCTAAACAATTGTGCCCAGTTTTCAAGCTGAATTGTAACCTGTTAACTTCTCTTCATAACCATGAATATAATCTGTGAGTTCTGTGTGGGCATTGCAATGGATTCGTGACCCAGTAGTAGTGAGAACCTTGGCAGAGACAGTTGGTGTTAGAATTGGCATAATTAGGTTTGGGGAGTGTGGGTGCTTCCTGGCTTGTCTCATTTTCTTTTTTTCATACAATATATATATATATATATAATGTTTCACACTTTTCTTTATTCAAATTGTGTTTCACACAGTCATTCCTATACATTGTGTTTTATAAAATTAACCACCATTCAACTATGCCCACCATTATGCCATCTTTTCAGGTCCCTGACAGATCTTTCCCATTTCCTTTGCCTTCTCCTCCACCCACCAAATTGTGTGACCCTATGAGTACCCTCTCCTGGCCATTCTCACTTCTCTTCTTCTATTCCTTCCCCTCATACACATTTTACTAGTTACCCTTATTTTTACAATAATGGTCTTATTTTTTTTTAAAAAAATGGTGATTTTAACAAAAGTTTACAGTAAACTTGTATTTCCATTCATTCATTGTCACACATTTTCCTCCTTACATTCCAGTTGTATAATTTTAAAAAAAAGGGTCTTATGCAGTATTTGCCCTTAGAGATTGAGTTAGTTCACTCAACATAATGCTCTTCAGTCTCTTCCAAGTTATCTAACATTTTTCAAAGTCATTACTACTGAGTGCTACATAATATTCCATTGTATAAATGTACCATGATTTCTTAATCCATTAAATTGTGGTTGGCCATTTGGGCTGTTTCTATGTTCTTGCAATTGCCAATAAAGCTTTCTTCAGTTAGTAGTTCAGTTTTGTCAGTACCATTTGTTGAAGAAGTTGTGATTTCTCCATCTGATAGGTTTTGTTTCCTTGTCTAATAACAGTTGACCATAGATAGAAGTTTTCATTTCTGGGTTCTTGATTCTGTTTCATTGGTCTGTGTGCCTGTCCTTGTACCAGTATCATGCTGTTTTGGTTATTATTGCTACATAGTAGGGTTTTTTTAAGAATTATTTTTATGTTTATTTTTAATTTTTTAATGCAACATATATATTTTACAGCATATTCTTTCCATTTAATTTCCCCATTCATTCATTGTTGCACATTTTCCTCTCTGTCCACCCCTCCCCCAGTTAATTTTTCTCTTTGAAAAGAAAAAAATTATTGTTATACAATCCCCCAAGTCCACAGTCCACTTTACTATACATTTCTTTTTCTGTAATCTTGTCATAAAAATAATACTTAATCCTATATTCCTTTTAAAAATTTATTTCCCTCATCTGTTTCAATGCTGTATACATTATTTATCCCCTCTTTTCTTAGGTTCTCCCCAACCCCATTTTTGTCAGTCCCATTTTACCACATTGGCACCATGTAGTATTTGTCCTTATGTGATTGAGATATTTCACTCCATATAATGTCCTCCAGGGTCACCCATTTTGTATAATATTTCAAGAGTTCTTTTTTTCCCCAATATAGCATAGTGTTTCATTGTGCGAATATACCACAGCTTCTCTATCCATTTGTTTGTTGATGAGCACTTGGGTTGTTTCCAACTCTTTGCTATTGTGAACAAAGCAGCAATAAACATGGGTGTGCACATATCTACTTGGGTGACAATTATGTTCTCTTTAGAGTATATTCCCAGCAGTGGAATTGCTGGGTCAAATGGTATTTCTATTTGCAACTCTTTGAGAAAGCGCCATACAGCCTTCCATTGTGATTGCACCATTTTACACTCCCACTAACTGTGATTAAGGGTTCCAGTTTTTCTACAACTTCACAAACATTTGCTGTTTGCTGCTCTGTTGAATTTTGCTATTCTTACTGGGGTAAGATGATATCTCATAGTTGTTTTGAAGACTGTAATTTTCACAATGTTGAGTCTTTCTATCCATGAACAGGGGACATTTCCCCATTCATTTAGGCATCTTATTGTTTTTCACAGTGGTGTTTTGTAGTTTTCTTTATAAAGGTCTTTTGTGTCTCTATTGTTGTTGTTGTGTGCTGTCCAGTAAGCATAGATCAATAGCTGACCCTCTAGCAGGTTTTAAGAGGCAGTTAATCTCAGGGGAAGAGATTGTCCATTCTTCTCCCATGGAGCAGTTGATAGATTCAAACAGTGTGAATTTGGGATTGCAGTGCAGTTTCTTATCAACTATGTCACTAGAGCTCCCTTGTGTTTATTACCAAGTATCTCAATTTGTAGTTGGCCATTGTAGATGGTAGTACTTTCTTAGTTTTCTTTTCTGTGTTTTCTTTGTTACAATAGAGGAATACCACTTGTTTTTGTATGTTGATCTTGTATCCCACCACTCTACTAAAGAGTTTTATTAAGTCTACTAGTTTTTTTATTGAATCTTTGGGGTTTTCTGTCTAAACTACAGTGTTATCTGCATATAGCAACAGTTTAACCACCTCTTCGCCAATCTGGATGCCTTTTATTTTGTCATATTAACCTAGCAAGTGCTTCCAACACAATATTGAATAGGAATGGTGAAGGTGGGCATCCTTATCTGGTTCTTGTTTACAAGGGAAATCCAGTTAGTCTTTCTCCATTGAAATTTATATTGGCTCTTGGATTTGCAAGTATACTTTTCACTATGTTGAAGAAATTATCTTCTATTCCTATTTTTCTGAGTGTTTTAATCAGGAAGAGGTGTTAGATTTTGTCAAAGGCCCTTTCCGCATCAATTAATGACATCATGTGGCTCTTGTTCTTTGCATTGTTAATATGATGAATTATATTGGTGGTTTTTCTTATATTGAACTATCCTTGTATACCTGTTATGAATCCCATTTGATCATGACACATTTTTTTTCATATACAGTTGGATTTTATTGGCCAGAATTGTGTTAAGGATCTTTGAGTTTGTATTCATGAGAGATATTGGTCTGTAGATGTCTTTCTTTGGTAATATCTTTGCCTGATTTGGGTATTAAGCTTATGCTTGCTTCATAGAATGACTCTAGGAATATTCTTTCTTTTTCTAATTTTTAAACCAATTTAAGAAGAATTGGTGATAGATCTTATGTGAATATTTGGTATAATTCAGCCATGAAGTCCTTTGGGCCAGAACTTTTTTTTTTTTTTTGAGGAGGAGTATTTTTAGGACCTATTCAGTTTCTTTTTTTTGTTCAAGTGTTCTACATCTGTTCATGTTAATCTGGCAGGGTGGGAGTTTCAGGAAGTTTGTCCATTTCCTCTAGGTTATCAAATTTATCTGAGTATGGCTTTTATAATATTCTGATATCAATTTTATTTCATCTGGTTCTGTTATGATGTCACTTCTATAATTTCTTATTTGGGTTCTTTGTGTCTTCTCTTTCTTCTTCTTAAGTTTGCCAGTGCTTTGTCAATTTTATGGACACTTTCCAAGAGGCAGCTCCTGATCTTGTTTTGGTTTTCTAATCTCATTGATTTCAACTTTTGTCCTTATAATTTCCTTTCTTCTAAAGACATTGGGATTAGATTATTGTCCTTTTTATATTTGATGGAGGTGTTGAGTTAGGCCATTAATTTTGCTTCTTTCTTCATTTATGCGTTTGCCTATTGATGTGAACTATCGTCTGAGGACTGCCTTAGCTGTATCCCAGAGGTTTTGATATGTTGTATATTCATTATCATTTATTTTGGTGAACTTTTTATTTCTTCTATAACTCAATTGTGTTCAAGCAGGACATTGTTTAGCTTCCATTTCTGTGTTTTTTTAAGTTTTACCCTTTTGTCATTAATTTTTATTTTTAGGACATTGTGGTCTAAAATGATACTATTTCGATGTTTTTTAATTTGATGAAGCTTGCCTTGCGACCCTCTATGAGGTGGATTGATTCAGTGACTGGGTTAATCGGGATGGGTGTGTCAGAGGCAATGTGATTGGCACAGGATAGAGCAGGGTTTAGGGCTGTTGTACATAGGATTGCTATGAGTCGCAAACGATGGCACATAACAACAACAACAACAACATTATAAATTTCAGTAAAAATTTACAGAGACTTTGGATTTCCATTCATTCATTGTTGCACTTTTCCTCCCTTCCAACCCTCCCCCACAGTCCTCTTGGAAAAGTAAAAGAAAAATTCTTTTATTGTTTTACAAACCCTTCCCTAGATCCACTCCACCATGTAGGTGTCTAGAGAGACACCTGTCATGACAAAAATACCTAATCACATATCCCTTTCAAACAGCTTTCCCCCTCATCTATTTCAGTGCAGTATACATTATTGAACCCATCTTTCTCAGTTCCTTGTCAACCCCAATGTCAGTCCTGTTTTACAACAGTGGCACCATGCAGTATTTGTCCTTTGGTGACTGAGATATTTCACTCAGCATAATGTCCTCCAGGGTTACCCATTTTGAATAATATTGCATGAGTTCCTTGTTTCTCAATGCAGTGTAGTATTCCATTGTGTGGTACTTAGGTTTCCAACTCCTTGCTAACTTCCAACTCCTTGAAGTTTCCAACTTCAAAGCCACAATAAACATGGGTGTGCATTGTGCCTTAATAATATATTAAATTCTGGACAGTGTACCATGTGCATTTAAGAAGAAAGTGAATTGAGTTTTCCTTGGGTGCAGTACCCTGAATGCATCTGCAAGGTCAAATTGGCTAATTGTATCATTTAGATTGTGTGATTTAGATTGTATAGTTTAGATCTGCATCTTTCCTAAGTTTCTTTTGAGTTGATCTATACTTGGGTGAGAGTAATGTGTTAAAATCTCCTGCCACTATTGCAATACTGTCTGTTTCTTTATTCAAGTCTGTTAGCCATTATTTTATACATTTTGCAGGTCTATCATTTGGTAAGTAGGTATTGACGAAGCTTATGTCTTCTTGATCTATTGTGCCTTTAATCATTATATTGTGCCCTTCCTTTTCTTTTATAGTAGTTCTCATCCTGCAGTCTATTTTTTCAGAGATTAGTATTGCTACTCCTGCTTCCTCGTTTCTTAAATGTGTCTCCTACAGTAGGCAACATACTGATGGGCTCTTTTTGCATTCGTTCTCCTACTCTTTTTCTCGACTGATACATTTAAGCCATTCACATTAAGTGTGATCATTGTCGTGCCAGGTTTTCTCACTGCTTTTTTGTTGTGTTTCTTTTTCTGTTGTTTCTGGTACTATAATTCATCCACTTTTCTTTGGAGTTTCTGGTTGAAGACCTTCACATAGAATTTCTTGTAGAGTTGATCTCCCCCCCCCCATGAATTCCTTGTTGTTATGTGTCGTCGAGTTGCCTGCGACTCATAGTGACCCTATGTACAGCAGCCCTGAATCCTGCTCTATCCTGTACCAACTTTATTGTCTCCGAAACACCTACCTTTATTACCCCAGTCACTGTATCAATCCATCTCATTGATGGACTCCCTTTCTTCCTCTGTCCCTCCATCCTTCCAAGCAAGATGTCCCTCTCCAAGGACCAGTTCCTCTTTGCAACATGCCCAAAATATGTCAGACAAAGCTTCAGAATCCTTGCCTCTAAAGAGCAAACTAGCTTCACTCTTTCTAGGACAAACCTGTTTGTTCTTCTGACAGCACACGGTATAGTCAAAACTCTTCTCCAGCACCACAGCTCAAAGGCATCAATTTTTTTCCTATAATCCCTAGTCATTGTCCAGCTTTCTGATGCATAGAAAACAATTTTAAAGATCGTGACCTGGATCAGGCACACGTTCGTTTCCAGACTGACAACGTTGCTCTTCAGTACTCTGGAGAGGTCCCTGCAGCCGATTTTCCTAGCACAGTTCGTCTCTTGATTTCCTGGCTGCTGGTACCGAGAGTGTTGATTGTGGAGCCAAGCAAACTAAAGCTTTTAGCAATCTCAATCTCTTCACCATCCATCATCATGCTGCCAATTGGCCCAGCAGTAAGAATCTTTGTTTTCTTATTGTTGAGCTTCAATCCATATTGAAGACTGCAGTCTTTGATGTTCTGCAACAAGCATTTCAGGTCCTTCTCAGTTTCAGCAAGTGGGTTGTATCATCTGTATAACACAGGTTGTTGATTAATCTTTCTCCAATCTTGATGCTACATTCTTCTTCAAACAGCCCAGCATCCCAGATATCTGTTCTGCATATAGATTGAAAAGGTATAAAAATAGAATACATCCTTCACATACACCCTTCCCAATTTTGAACTGTGCAGTATCTCCTTGATCTGTTCTGATGACTGATTCCTGGTCCAAGTATATTTCTCTGCATCAATATATTTCTTTTGGCTCCCTGACTCTGGAGTATTTGCTTTATTTATAGCTTCCATTCTTTGTTCCATCACTTGCATCTTCTTCTGTAGTTATTTGTATGAGTCTGCATAAATATATTTCTTCTGCCTTTCTATCTCTGGAGTAATTATTGGACCTGAAATATGCTTTGATTTTTTTAGAGAAGACTTGTTTTGTTTTTTCCAATGTTTGAAGCTGTTTGCTATTTTTTTGACATTATGTAAAATTTTTCTTGGTATGTGTTAGGCCATTTCTATTGTATCTGCATAGGCTATTAAGAGTTCTTTATCCTTATGATGTTTTCAATTTGTTGCAGGCTTAAAATATTCTGTCTATGGAGATAGGAAATTTGCTCTATTGGAAATTTTTTCTGGGCCTGTGAGGCAGAAAAGTGTGCTATGCATAAAGTCCTTCAGATCCTGTCTGGACTTCAGTGCAGCCCTGCAGGAATCTCCCCTTATTGCAGCCTCCTCCTCTGAAATGTATTGTCCAATTTGGTCTGGAGAGTAACATGGCCAGATTCTCAACCTGGAGCAGTTTTCCTCCTGAGGAGTTACAGGCAGCTTCCCCCCCCCCCCCCCCCAGCATTTCAATGTTCTAGCTCTGGGAGTGAGTCTCTCACCTGATTGCAACCCACTCTCCTGAAGACTATTTTTCTCTTTGGGGGCGGGTGTCTGTGGGCTTGTTCCACAGTGGCCACATAACCCACCTGGATTAGTTTTCCTAGACTGAGTTGCAGGATGCTCACTCCCCAGCACTAGAGTGTGCTGGCACTGGGAGTGACTCTCTCACCCAATATGATACTCCTTTCTTGATTTGAACCATTCAGTGTTCCCTTGTTCTGTTCATGCAACAACTTCCTGCTCTTGCCATTTAGATTTTGTATGGGCATATTCAAGTATTTTGTGATTCCCATTCTTCTCAATGCTAGCCATAATCTGTTGGGATTCACACAGTCAAATGCCTTTGCATAGTCAATAAAACACAAATAGACAGTCTTCTGGTACTCTCTACTTTCAGCAAAGGTCCATCTGACATCAGCAATGATATCTCTAATGCTACAACCTCCTTAAATAATAATTGGTGACTGGACTTAAAAATTTGGGAGTAGGCTTGTCCTTATGAATCAGGGTGAAGTCTCTCTCAGGGAGGAGTGATAGGGAATGGCAAAGGGCACACTGACAAAGGAGATTAATCAGAACTGGCTTTGACAAGC
>NW_006399799.1:13640399-13650153 GCF_000299155.1 Elephantulus edwardii
AAAAATACTATACACATGGACCTCACCTAAAACATATTGATTAATCTGTGTGTGTGTGAGGGGAATCACTGGAGAATCTCAATATCATCAGTGAAAAACAATCCAGATTCTGACTGTGGAAAAGATCATTAGCTACTCATGTGCAAGTTCAAACTGAAGCTAAAGAAAGTGAAGACAAATCTCCAAGAACCAACAACAATCTTGAGTCTATCTCACCTGAATTTTAAAAGCATCTCAAGAACATGTTTGACCTTACAACCAGGAAAGGATAAAGTAGATTAATAAGAATATCCATGGACATAAAAAACTTCTTTAAAAAAAACCCAAAAACAAAAACAAGACTCCACAATTTCTCCAAAAGAGTAAGAAGAAAATCCACAGACTGAGAAAAAATATGGCAATGACATACTCCAGCATCTCAACAAGAAAAAGGTAAATAATCCCACAAATGAGCACAGAATATGAGTAGAGATTTCACCAAAGATATTAAGATGAAAAATTAGCACTTGAAGAAATGTTCAAAATCTCTAGCTATTAGAGAGATGCAAATAAAAACAACTATGAGATATCATCTCACCCCAGCAAAAATGCAAAGTTCAACAGGACAACAAACAACAAATGCTGGCAAGGTGGTGGAGAAATTGGAACTCTTATTCATTGCTGGTGGCAGTGTAAAATGGAATTTCCAGTATGGAAAAAGTTGGAAATAGACATAACATTTGACTCAGCAATTCCACTACTGGGAATATACTCTAAAGAAAGCAGAGCCATGACTCAAATAGATGTATGCACACCCATGTTTATTGCTGCATTATCCACAAAAGCAAAGAAATAGAAGCAACTCAGAAGTCCAACAAAAAACGAATAGATAGAAAAACTATGGTACATTCACACAAAGAAATATAATGCAGCATTGAAACGATGAACTGATAAAGCATTATACAACATGAAGGTGCCTGGAGGATATTATGCTGAATGAAATATTTCAGAGACAAAATGAGAAATACTGTATAATACCACTGTTATAAAATAGACAGATGGGAGTAAAGTGGGCAGAGAATATGATAAAAGTGGATAGATAATGAATATTGCAATAGAACAGATGAGGGGAAGAAATGACCGAGAGAAATATATGATTAGGCATTTTATATATGTCAACAATCTGGAACAAGGGAAGTGTATTGCTTGTGAGCTAGGGGAGAGGGAAGGTGAGGGAAGAATGAAAATGTACAATAAAAAAATAAATTATAATTTAAAAAAATTCTAAATTAAAAATGTTAACTGGAGGAGGGAGGAAAGGAAGGGAAGAAGAGGAAAGATAATGTAAAACAATGAATGAATGAAAATCTAACTTTTCTGTAAACTTTGCTAAAATCACAATAAAATAAAATTTTGTTTATTTGTTTGTTTTAAAGAATAGGTTTGAGGCATTGAACACTAATGAAAAAAGATCAGATGAGTTGTGGGACAATATCAAAGATATCATCCAGGAAGAAAGTAAAGTCATTATAAAGGCAGAAGAGGAAGAAAATACTAAAATGGATGTCAGAAAAGACTCTGAATATTTCACTGGAATATTAAGAAGCCAAAGCAAAGAGAAGAAATGAAGACGTTAAAGAGATGAACAGAAGATTTCAAAGGGCACCTTATGAAGACAAAGTATTATAACGAGGTTTTCACAGAGCTGGAGTCAGAAAACCAAAACGGAAGAGCTCACTCAGCATTTCTCAAGCTGAGGGGACTGAAGAACAAAGTCAAGTCTTGAGTTGCAATACTGAAAGATGTCATAGGCAAAATCTTGAATGATCTAGGAAGCATCAAAAGATAGAATAAATACTTAGATCCACTGTATCAGAAAGAATTGGCTGACACAGAGCCATTTCAAGAAGTAGCATATGATTAAGAACCAATGATAATAAAAGAGGATGTTCAAGCTGCTCTGAAGGTACTGGCAAAAAAGAATGGTCCAGGAATTGGTGAAGTATCAATTGACATATTTCAACAAACAGACACTGCCCCGGATATACTCACCAGGTTGTGTCAAGAAATTTGGAGGGCAGCAGCCTGGCCAACTGACCAGAAGTGATCCATATTTATTCCCATTCACCAAAAAAGGTGATCCAACAGAATGTAAAAATGATTGGGCAATGTCACTAACATCTCATGCTGAAGATTATCCAAAACCAGCTAAAACAATACACTGACAGAGAACTGTTAAAATTTTATTGACTGTTTGTTGTTATGTGCTGTCAAGTTGACTACAACTAGAAGTGCCAAAAGCATATTTGCATTTTCTTTTTTTTACTGTCTCCAGTAAATTATGCTTCTGGAAATTCTATGAACTTTTGTAAATGTAGATAGTTATAGAAAGGCTTCAGGTCTTTTGTTCATAAGGTCACTATGAGTCATGCTCAACTTGATGGCAATTAACAACAACAGAATGGTTTATCCAAAATATGACCAGAATAGTACATTAACAGAGAACTTCCAGAAATACAAGCTGGACTTAAAAGAGGCCATGATATGAAGAATATCATTGCAAATGTCAGATGGATTTGGCTGAAAGCAGAAAGTACTAGGAGGATGTCTATTTGTGTTCTATTGACTATGCAAAGGCATTTGGCTGTGTGGATCATAACAAATTATGGCTAACCTTGAGGAGAATCACGGTACACTTCATTATGCTCATACAACACATACACTTAGACCAGGAGTATGATGTATGAACGGAGCAAGGGAAAACGGCATAGTCCAAAAATCAAGAAAGGAATATAAAAAATTATCCTTTCCTGGAAAGACAAGGTAATGATGGGCATGGTTCAGTGATTATGAAATATAATGAAAGTGAATGGTTGTATGAAACACAATGTGAAGGAAGGATGAAAGTGTGAAACATATATGGACTCTGTAAGCAAACCTATATAAAATAAAAATTAAAAAAATAAAATGTATCCTTTCTCCATACTTTTTCAATCTAGATGCTGAAAAGATCATTTAGGAGGCTGGAATTTATGAAAAATAATGTAGAATCAGGATTGAAGAAAGACTCCTCAACAGCCTGCCTTTTGTATATGGCACAACCTTGATCACTGAAAATGAGAAGGACTTGAAGCATTTGCTGCAGAAGATCAAGAACTGTAGCTTTCAATATGGATTGCATCTCAACATCAAGAAAACAAAGAAACTAATGGGCCTATAGGCAGCATCATAATATATGGAGAAAGGATTGACATTATTAATGATTTCCTCTTGCTTGGATCCACGATCCCTTGGCACCAATAGACAGGAAATAAGAAAACAAGTTACATTACAAAAATTTGCTGCCAAGGACATCTCCAGAGTGGTAAAGAACAATGGTGTAGGTCTAGAGACTGAGATGTGCCTGATCAAGGCCATAGTCTTCTTAGTTGCTTTCTATATGTCTGAGAGTTGCACAATGAATAAATATGATAGAAGAAGAAGCAATGATTTTGAGTTGTGGTGCTGGACAAGAGTATTAAACATAGCATGGACTACCAAAAAAACAAACAAGTCTGTCCTGTAAGGGGTGGAACCATGACGCTCCTTGGAGGCAAGGATTTCGAAGCTGCTTTACATACTTTGAGGATATTTTCAGGAAGGACCAGTCTTGAGAGAATGACATCATGCTTGGAAGGGTAGAGGATCAGTGCAGGAGAGGAAGACTCAGCCTGAGATGGATTGATACAATGACTGGGCAATCGGGTCAGGGGAGTCAGAGATGGTGAGGTTGGCTCAAGATAGGGCAAGTTTCAGAGTTGTTATTTACAGGGTCTCTGTGAGTCATATTTGACTCAACAGTACATAACAACAACAACAACAACAACAACAACAACAACAATATTTTCACTACAATGTCAATGTAGGAGAGATCATGTGTGTTACTACCCTCACAAACACTGGATACCATTGGTGTTGCAAATTTTGCCACTCAGATTAAAATGTTAGCTTGTAATTTTCTTTTATATCACCTGCCATATTACTGAAGATTTGCAAATTTCTATATGATTATTAGCTGCCAAGAGGACAAACAAGTTTGTCCTGGAGAGGGTGAAACTAAGTTCCTTCGAGGCAAGGATTTTAAAGCTTCCTCTAACATATTTTGGACATGTTGCCAGGAAAGACTATTTCTTGGAGAAGGACATCACCTTGGAAGAATGGAGGGACAGCACAAGAGAGGAAGACCCCAGATGAGCTGGATTGACTCAGTGACTGGGGTAAATGGGGTTAGGTCTATCAGAGACTGTGAGACTGGCTCTGGATAGAATAGAGTTCAGAGCTATTGTGCATAGGGTCACTATGAGTGGCAGGTGACTAGATGGCACATAACAACAGCATTAAGTATAAGTATGTTAAATACTAGAAATAAATTTTATAGTGAATCCCTGATAATATTCATTTTTGTGGTACTATGTTTTTGTCTTATTTGAGTTATAGAGACTTCTTATGTATGTATGATGGAATCACTTTGAAAGTTATAAATAACTTTTGCGGGTGATGGATATGCTCATTCTTGATTGTGATAATGGCTTCACAGGTGTATACTTATGTCAAAACTCATCAAATTATACACTTTAAGTATGTGTGTGGTTCATTGTATGTCAATTATACCTCAATAAAGCTGTTAAAAAGAAAGTTATATATACTGCAAATATTCTCTCCCAGTTGTTATTTTTAAACTTTATATCCTTTGTTATAAAGAAGTTCTTTATTTATATGTAAATTATTTATACTCTGGAATTATTCTAGCTGTATGACATAAACAAGTTCTAGAATCTCTTCCTTGGTGTTTCCGTTTTCTTATGTAAAATGAGGACAAGATTACTTACTGACTGCTAGGATTAGATAAATTAGTGTGTATTAAGTGTTCTTGAGAGCACCACACAATAAATATTAGCTATTACTGTTGTTTTTCTTTGGACATGTTGCTAGGAGGAGAGGAACATAGTGCTCAGAAAGGTGGAGGGTCGATGAAGGAGAGGAAGACCCTCAACCAGGCGGATTGTCATGGTGACTGCCTTCATGGGCTCTAATGTGTCAGAAAGTGTGAGGATAGCACAAGATAAGACAAAGCTCAGACATGTTGTTCATAGGGTCGCTATGGGTTGTACTCGATTCAATGGCACCTAACAACAGCAACCAACAACATTACTATTGTTTAGGATCTTATCTCTTACTTATGAGAGCCTTTCCCATCCAAAGATTATGAGTTATCACCCTTGTTTTCTTCTAGTGATCATATATATCTTTTTAGGTTTGTAGTTGTTATATGCCACTGACCTCCAGCAGGTTTTTGGAAGCTGTAAATCACATGGAGGGAGATTGCCCATCTTTCTGCCTCAGAAAACATGGTGAATTTGAACTACATACCTTTTGGTTTGTAGAGAACTGCCGGAAGCAGAGAACTCAGCAGAGAACTGCCGGAAGTCCAGGCTGGGTTTAGAAGGGGTCGTGGTACTAGGGATATTGTTGCTGATGTTAGATGGATCTTGGCTGAAAGCAGAGAATACCAGAAGAATGTCTATCTGTGTTTCATTGATTATGCAAAGGCATTTGACTGTGTGGATCATAACAAACTGTGGCTGACTCTGAGAAGAATGGGAATCCCAGAACATTTAATTGTGCTAATACGAAACCTATACTTGGACCAAGAGGCAGTCGTCAGAACAGAGCAGGGTAACACTGCATGGTTCAAAATTGGGAAGGGTGTACGCCAGGGATGCATCCTGTCTCCATACCTTTTCAACATGTATGCAGAGCAGATTATCCGAGAGGCTGGGCTCTATGAGGAGAATTGTGGCATCAGGATTGGTGGAAGGTCTATTAACAATCTCCGTTATGCAGATGACACAACCCTGCTTGCTGAAACTGAGGAGGACCTCATGCACTTGCTGCGAAGTGTCAAGGACTGCAGCCTTCAGTATGGACTAAGGCTCAATGTCAAAAAGACAAAGATTCTCGCCACTGAACCAATTGGCAGCATCAGGATGGATGATGAAGAGATTGAGAGTGTTCACAGCTTCAGTTTGCTCGGCACAGTCAACACTCTTGGTACCAGCAGTCAGGAAATCAAAAAGCGTATCGCGATGGGAAAGTCCGCTGTTAGGGACCTCTCAAAGGTACTCAGGAGCAACAGTGTCTCTCTGGAGACTAAGGTGCGCCTGATACAGGCCATGGTATTTGCAATCGCTTGTTATGCATCAGAGAGTTGGACAATGACTAGGGAGGACAGAAGGAGAGTGGATGCTTTTGAGCTGTGGTGCTGGAGAAGGGTACTGAATGTACCATGGACTGCCAGGAAAACAAACAGATTTATCTTGGAGAGGATTAAACCAAGCTACTCCTTGGAGGCAAGGATTCTGGGGCTTCGTCTGACATACTTTGGACATGTTGCCAGGAGGGACGGGTCCTTGGAGAGGGACATCATGCTTGGGAGGGTTGAGGGACAATGCAGGAGGGGAAGACCCTTTTTGAGATGGATTGATTCGGTGACTGGGGTAATCAGGATGGGTGTGTCAGAGGCGGTGCGGTTGGCGCAGGATAGAGCAGGGTTTAGGGCTGTTGTGCATAGGGTCGCTATGAGTCGGAAACGACTCGACAGCACATAACAACAACAACAACAACAACCTTTTGGTTGGCAGTGCAACTCCTTACTAACTAGGCCACCAGTTGCTCTTGAAGACAGTGTGAATTAGGAGTAAAATTCCATTTTTTTGCCAATATATAGACAGTTGTTCCAACACTATTTATTGTATAACCCATTTTTTCTCAACTAATTTGAAATACTATCTGACTTAGTTGTAGATTTCTTTTAAAAATACATGAACTCTACAAATGTATATAGTATATTTATTTTCCTCTATGTGTTTATTTGCTCTATAAGTTTGTTTCTGTGCTATTATTGTTGTTAGATGCTGTTGAATCAAGAATAACTCACAACGATCCTATGAACAACAGATCTGAACCCTGTCCTATCCTGTGCCATCCTCATCATTCCTGACTTACTTAATTAAGCCCACTGTGTCAATTTATCTAGTTGAGGGACTTCCTCTCTTTTGGGGACCCTCCACCTTTCCAAGTCTCATGTCCCTCTCTAAAGAATGTATATGAGACAAAGCTACATCAACCATGCCTCCAAGGAGCACTCTGGCTATATTTTCTCCAAGATTTAGCTGTTTATTCTTTTGATGCTAATATTTTCTACAGTTAAATTACAATAACTTCTCTCCAATCATAATTTTTTATTATTTTCAACAGTGAAGTAGATAAATTTCACATTGGATCTGTCAGTTCCTTGACCAACTCCCCTGCTATAGTCTGCACATCTGCTTTACATGTCCACTCATGCCCACAGACATGTCCTAGACCTGGTCATCATCAGTAAGTCTGGCCTCTTTATAACCTCAATGTAAGCAATTTACTTCTCTGGTTACCACCTCTAATCTCAGTGGTTATACAGGGACCAGAAAAGCTGAGAAGACAAACAGAGGATGATGAGGAGACAGCCTAGAAGGCACCAAGAACAGGGAGCTGCAACTACCTCTGGGCCACAGGGGTAACAGGGGAAAAGGCAGATCTACCAGAACCCAGGAACCCAAGTTAAAATGGAAGAAACTGGAACCAAGACAGGTCTGTGGACTAGCTGGAGTCATGGAGGGGTAACCTCTGCCTGTGCTACCACCCAAGCTCCCTAGAAAAGGAAGGAAGAGTCTGACTTCTCCCCTTCTCCAATCCTCCAGTGTCCCACCAGGCCTTTCACTGACAGGAGACAGCTGACACAGGATCCCTGAAAACAGCAATTAGGGGTAGGAGCAGTAATAGATCTGAGACAAAGATGCCAAAGACTAGCATATGCTACCCCTTAGAGTCTATCCCTAACCTGGAGCAGGTCCCAATAGTATTGAGTCCACAAAATATGCAATTTGGAGAGAGATTTATTAAGAAAAATAATAGATAATTAAAAAACACTAAATTAGGTATTAAAGTGAATATTTCTCTAGACTGAGAAATCACAGTAAGTTACAAAATTTTTAAAAAGGTAGTAAATACTGCACATATCTGGCATAATTGAAAAATTCTTGAAAATTAATTTAGTGCTTGGCATACCTCAATGTTCTTCCCTCTCCTCCTCCTCCTCCTCCTCCTCCTCCTCATTTATTATTATTATTACTTCATAATTATGGATCACCTCTTTGTTTTGTAATGAAAATTTTATAAAAGTTAAAGATCTTTCCTGCCAGGGCTGATTAAAATTTGCTTTTTATTAACAGCTTAGAGAAGTTTCTTTTGTCTTCATAGCCTGTTATGGGTAAAGCCAAGTAAAGTTTTAGAATTGTCAAGTTTAGGAAAGCTTTATCTCATTTCTTTCACATACAAGCTGTGAGATTTCTGGGTCCTTCATATTTTCTTGTGCAATGACTAATTTCTTGACAATTCTGTCAGCTGACAACACTCAATTAACCAGTGTGTCGTGGATGTGCTCACGTCACGATCTTGGATGAGTCGACACAGTGGGTGGGAAGAGAATTCCTGGAAGTCTGCTCCAGGACAGCTGGCAATAACTTAACTATCCATGGAAAGAACTGAGAGCCACAAGCTATGTCCTGCCAAACCCAAACTAATCACCACTTGCTATCAAGTGGAGTCTGACTCAAGATGACCTTGAAGGTGTCAGAATAGCACTATAATCCATAGGATTTGTGTGCTTTGTGTGTGTGTTTTGAAGGGTATAAATACATATCAAATTAACTGTCTGCCTTTCAACAATCTTTATATGTATGATTCAGTGACATTAGTTAGATTTATCAAGTTGTTCAACCACATCCAAGTTCCCATCCCACTTAATGTAATCTGTATCCCCTAAGTAGTGAGTTTCCCATTTCTCCTCTCTTCCATTTGCCTCTAGTTTTCAGTGACTGATTTGATGAAAGTATATCACCAGGCTTTTCGGCTGAGACACTTCTGGTTGGACATGAATCTTCATCCTTTTGATTATTTGCTAAATGCATTCCCTTAGTGGGCTGGCTCTAGGGAGCTCTGATAACCTAGAGGGTAAGGAGTTGTGCTGCCAAGCAAAAGGTGCGTGGTTTGAAGCCATCAGTTGCTTCTCAGGAGAAAGATGGGCATACTACTGTGTAATTTACAGCTTCTAGAAACCCTCTGGAGGCTTAACTTCAAGTTGGTTCTAACTGGATGGCAATGAACACTGAAAATCGGATTTTTTTAAAAATCTGTGGCTACTCCAACATCAATAAGTGTGGTTGTCATTGCTTGTTGTTATGTGCCATCGAGTCTCCTGTGACTCATAGTGACCCTGTCCTTAGCCAGTCTCACTGACCCCAACACAACCAGACCCCATTGCCCCAGTTACTGTATTAATCCGTCTCACCCAGAATTTTCCTCTTCTCCTCTGTCCCTCCACCTTTCTGACCATGATGTCCTTCTCCAGTGACTGATCCCTCCTGGTCACGTGCCCAAAGTAAGTGATTCGTAGCTCCAAAATCATAGCCTCCAAGAAGAAACTTAGTTTCACCCCTTTCCAGACAAATCTATGTTTTCTTGGAAGTCCATGATATGTTCAAAACTCTTCCCCAGCACCACAACTTATTCAGTCATTCTTAGTCATTGTCCAGCTCTCTGATGCATAACAAGTCATTGAGAAGACCATGACCTGGATCAGGCACACCTTAGTCTCTATACTGAGATTATTACTTCTCAGTACTCTGGAGAAGTCCTT
>NW_006399799.1:13654508-13661618 GCF_000299155.1 Elephantulus edwardii
TCCTTGGAGAGGGACATCAGGCTTGGGAGGGTGGAGGGACCGCACAGGAGAGGAAGGCCTTCTATGAGGTGGATTGATTCAGTGACTGGGGTAATTGGGTTGGTTGTGTCAGAGGCAGTGCAATTGGCACAGGATAGAGCAGGGTTTAGGGCTGTTGTACATAGGGTTGCTATGAGTCGCAAGTGACTCGATGGCACATAACAACAACGACAACTGTTAAACTTAAGAATCTTTTAGATGGAATAAATTTAACTTTATAAAAAAAAAGAAGTGTGGCAGATGCGAAATCAATGGAGCTCAAGTAAAATTAAACAAGTTGGAAATTTTTACAAAGCATGTGACCATATGCTTGCCTCGCTGGGAACTTAGAAGGGATCTTTGTTGTTGTAGAGTTCTGAAATTTAATTTTATTCCCTTAAGAGAAATCCACCCCTGTCCTCCACACAGCAGAATGGTCCTTTCAAAGTGTAAGTTGAAACTGACAGACTCAACATTCATCTGTTGATTTATTGTACTCTTGTTACTTGCATGTAGCAGTGATGGTGGAAGTTACACCACCAGTGTTTTAAATACCAGCAAGAACACCCACAGTGGATAGCTTTCAGTGGAATTTATAGACTAAGACAAACTAGGAAGAAGGATTGACCATCTACTTCTGGGGGGGAAATGCCCAATGAAAACTTTATGAATAGTAGTACAAAGATGAACTGGGCTTCTCTGGCTAACAGTCCACCAGCCTGTGGGCGTGCTGGAATTTTGAAATGCTGAAATGCTTGGCCTCGCCTTCAGGCTGAGGGCTAGTGTGTTGTTAGTGGGTTTCATGCTGGAAGTTGTGATGGCCTTTCACATCTCGAATAGGAGCAGGTGTGGAAAACTCGGTGCTCTAATGCCTTTCTTTTTGTCCCAAGTGGGTGTCAGCAGATGGGAAAGGTAAAGTAGGAATTAATAAGTAAGATCCTCAGTGGGACAGATTGACACATTAACTAAAACAATAGACTTAAACAATTGCTGGGATGGTGCCGTGTTTTACTCTTTTCTGCATAGAGTCATTATGTGTCAGAACTGACTTGATGGCAACTAAAAGCAGCAACAACTGCTCTAAGCTTTCCAAAGTCTCTCCATCTTATTCACAGTAGGCACTGAATCACCTACAATTCCCAGGAAGGACCCACATGGACAGGATGGCCCCACATGGACTGGCCTCTCTACCCCCCTCAACCCCATCCACTCCCCCTGATCCTCTCCCTCTGGCTCCTAATTGCAGTCACACCAATTTTTGCATTTTTCAGCGTTCTCATCATTGTGCCTTTGCTCTTCTTTTCCTTGTGTCTGAAATTATTCTCTCAGATACCTATTTGCTTTGTATCCTGACTTTCCTCATTAAGACATTACATTCTGTATGGATTTTCTATTGTGGCTGTAACAAGTTACCATAAATGAAGTGGATGAATAAAACATTATAAATATTATTTTATTGTTATGCAGGTCACACGTTTGAAATGAGTCATTTGGGCCTCATTCCTTCTAGAGGCTGCAAGAGAACCCATTTTTCTCATAGTTTCCAGCTTCTGATGGCTGCCCTTCATGCCTTTCTGAAGATTTGAAACGCTCACTTTTGAAGATCAAAGACTATGGCTTTGTATGGATTATACCTTTTTGAATGACCACACTCATCTGTCCGTCAGTTTGCTTTACTGTGGTGCCTTGCATTTGCTTTGACACTGATATTTGACTATGCCATTGATATTTCTAATACCAGCAGTGTTACCCATGGCTCATGGATTTAATTGAAGCATCCAGACTAAGACTGGGAAGCAGATCTGGAAACCTACTGTTAAAATAATGAACTACTGAAAACCATATAAACAGCAGTAGAATATTTTCTACTATAATATTGGAGGAAGATGAGGATCTCAGGTTTAAAACATGAAAAATAAAATGAGGAAGAGACCTTCCTTCTCAAAGTAGAGTCTCTGTTACAGAAGTTAATGAAGCAAAGTTTTCAGCCACCAAAGGGCCTCTATTTTGTTGCTTTGGCATGACTCAAAATGAGGAGAAACAGTTGCACACTGAAATGGAGTGCATAAAGATCAATATCCTAGGCATAAATGGACTGATATTAGCCATTTTGAATCAGAAAATCACATGGCCTACTGTTTTGGCAATAATAAACTAAAGAAGAATAGCATTGTATTCATCATCAAAAAGAATATTTCAAGGTCTGTCTTGAAGTAAAATACTGTCAATGGCAGGATAATATCCTTACACATTCAAGGAAGACTTGCCAATACAACTATTCCTCAAGGTTACACTGCAAACCCAAAGCCAGAGGAAATGGAGGGTTTCTTCCAGCTTCAGCAGCCTGAAATTAGACTAATATACAGTGGAGATGCATAAATGGTGACTGGAATGTAGAAGTTGGAAACAAGAAAAAAAAATTTCCCAACCATTGGGGGTTAGAAAACATAGTTTTGGGGATAGAAATTGGACCAGAGATTGCATAGTAAGATTTTGTCTGCAAAGGATGTATTCATTGCAAGTACTTTTTTAAAAAATAATGATAAATATGCATGGACCTCACTGGTTGGATTACACAGGAATCAATTATAAAGTGACTGTGAAAAAGGCCAGTGATGATTCCAAAAGTTTATGGAAAGACCTCGTGATCTGCTCCTGTAAAGCTAACAACAGCCTAGGAAACCCTAAGGACAGATCTATAGCAAAAGTGTTGCTATGGTCAACTTTACTATGCATTTCTTTTTATGTAAGCTTGTCATGAAAATAATAATGCATTAATGGTTATCCATGGCAAACAGTGTTTGGTGGTGCTCTCTTATTAAAACAAGCTTGGAAGCAAGAGTGGCATCCACTTCCATAAATAGCTTGCCTCCGGAAACCCTATGAACCTGGAGAAAGGATGAAAGTCACACAAGTGTTGAGGACTTTCATTCATATGGTCTCTATGAGTCACCTATATGACTTGACGGCACTTAACAACACTAACACCAACATAGAGAGGGATCAGTTGGCCTAGTGGAGAGAAAGCGGTGCTACGAAGCCAAAGGTGGGTGACTTCTAATCCACGGCCCTCAAGCCTGTTTTTCATTGTTTTTGTTCAAACATTCTTCTATGTCATATAGCCTGGGTGTGTCTACTTGCCATACAGAGGTAACTTGTGGGTGCTGTGAAGCTGAACACTGTGACACTGATATGTCAAATGTATTCATGGTTACCCATGGTGGATAGGGTTTGGTGTAGCTCCCCGATTAAAATAAGCTTGGAAACAGGAGTGGCATCCACTTCTGAAATAGCTTGCCTCTGGAAACCCTATGAACCTGTAGAAAGGATGAGAGTCACACAAGTGTTGAGGACTTTCGTTCATAGGGTCGCTATGAGTAGCCTGAGACTCGACAGTACTTAACAATATTCCTTTTAAAATGTTCTCTCCTTCATCTGTTTCAATGCAGTATACATTATTTATCCTCTCTTTTCTTAGGTTTCCCCCAATCCTGATGTCAGTCCTGTTTTACTACAGTGTCACTATGCAGTATTTGTCCTTTTGTGACTGGGATATTTCCTCCAGGGTCATCCATTTTGTATAATATTTCATGAGTTCTTTGTTTTTCAATGCAACATAGTATTCCATTGTGATTGAAGTTCGTGGGTCTCAGAACTTACATTTTAGTGAGGGAAACAGCATATAAACACGTAAACAAATGTATAAATGAGATGATTTCAGAGCATGGTAAGGCCCATGAGGGACTAAAGAGGCTCAGGTGATAGAGCTAACTGGGGAGAGGGCAGTAGGAATGGGAAGGACAGGGTGGTCAGGGAAACCTGTTATGGTGACATTTGCTATAAAATCTAGACAGTGAGAATCAGCTGTACAAAGAGCAAAAGGTAAAATGTTGTAAGCAGAGGGAATAAGAGGACCAAGATTGTTGGAGTCCTTAAAAGTAGAAGAAACCAGAAGAGAGGGCCGTAAAAAGGACTTGGTTTGATATTGCTGGCTTTGAAGATGGAGAAGAGGGCTGTGAGCCTAGAAACGTGGGCAGCCTCTAGAAACTTGAGGTCTAGGTCAGGAAATAGATCTCCCCCCCCCGACCCTTTTGAAAGGAATGCAACCCTATTTATATCTTGAGTTAGCTTAGTGAGACCCTTCTTGTACTTCTGAATGACAGGACATAAACTTGTGTTTCTTGTAGTTTTGGTGTGTTTTTTTTAAGTGTTGCTATGACTCAAAATCAACACCACACCAACAGCAAACCTACTTAATAGGTGTCTGACATTGTGCTAAGTCATTGGGTATATCAACTCCCTCAAATCCTACAAATATGCTGAAAAGTAGCACGGCTATTTTAAAGCTGGGGAGGAGGGGGAAAGCAAGCTGAGTAGGAAATTAAGATCAGGCCAGATTTCCAGGCGAGTGCCATTCCACTGGAGAAGACTCGAAATAAGAAGAAATAGCAACAGGCTTCTCATATGATTACAATGAGTCAGAGCCAGTCAAATACCACCTAATAGCAATAGCAACAACATAGATGGTTAACGTTTATTTAAAAACTCTCCTAATCAGTTAAAGGGCCAGCTTTATGCATCTTCTTGGTTAGGCTGTAATCCTCAAACCAAACATTAATCTTGGCATTGCTATAAAAATATTTTGTAGATGAGATTAAAGTTTATAACCACATGACTTTAAACAGGAAAGACTAAGATGTCAGTCTTGAGACTGAGGTGTGCCTAATCCACTTCCTAAACTACATGTCTCTAGAAACTCTATGAAATATTTTGATAAGTGATGATAGTTATAGAACGATTTCAGGCCTTTTGTTCATAGGGTCACTATGAGTTGTCCTCTACTCGACGGCAATCAACAACAACACAACAACAATACAGGCCATGGTCTTCGCAATTACCTGCTATGCATCAGAGAGCTGGACAATGACTAAGGATGACAGAAGAAAAATCCATGCCTTCGAATTGTGGTGCTGGAGAAAGGTATTATATATATGTTTCTCCTTGGAAGCCAGGATTTTGAAGCTCTGTCTCACATACTTTGGGCACGTGGCCAGGAGTGACCAGTCCTTGGAGAAGGACATCATCCTGGAAGGGTGGAAGGACAGTGCAGGAGAGAAAGACCCCTGATGAGATGGATTGACACAATAACTGGGACAATGGGAGTTGTGTTGGATTTAGTGAGACTGGCTCCGGACAGGACCGGATTCAGAGCTGCTGTGCATAGGGTCTCTATGGGTCACAGGTGACTCGATGGAACATATAACACAACATCCCAGATAATCTGGGTGAGCCTGATTCAATAAGTAAAATGACTGCCTGAGC
The DNA here is from genome assembly GCF_000299155.1 of Elephantulus edwardii. Lineage (NCBI taxonomy): Eukaryota > Metazoa > Chordata > Mammalia > Macroscelidea > Macroscelididae > Elephantulus > Elephantulus edwardii. The sequence goes on from NW_006399799.1 coordinate 13,659,849, forward strand.
AGAGTTGAGACTTTCCAGAAGAAACAAATCCATCTGTAGACTTCAACACATTCCCAGGATTTCCAGTCTTCCTTTCCTAATGGCCTGCCCTGGGAATTTCAGACTTGCCAGCCAGTTCCAGTAATCACATAAGTCAATATCTTGCTTTAGATCCTTTAATATACATCTTCTAGTAGTTATTTTTCTCTACTGAACCCTGACAGATGCAAACATTACACAGAAAATATTTCTTCTAAGGCAAGAACTACTACTCACTAACAGTTTGTCATACTGTGGTAGCTTGTGTGTTGCTGTCACCTGGAAGCTATGCCACCAGTGTTTTGATCAGGAAGGTCTCACTAGAAAGATACAGTAAAAATAATAATGGCTCCTCAAGGTGGTCTAAGGAAGCTCTGGTGGCCTAGTGGTAAGGAGCTGTGCTATCAACCTGAAAGCGCACTGTTCAAGTCCACCAGTTGTTCTGCCAGAGAAAGATGGGCAATTCTCTCCTGTGCAATTTACTGCCTCTGAAAACCAGCTGGAGGGTCAGCTATCAGTCCATTCCAACATGACAGTGTATAACAAAAACAACAAAATGCTCTATATACTAATTCCCAAGACCACGAATATGTTATTTTACATATTTTGTGTCATTTTAGGAAAAGATCCTCCTGGAGTTATTAAATGAAGATATTTCGGTAATGATATTCTGGATTGTCCAAGTGGACCTAATATAATCACAAGGATACTTCAAAATGAAAAGAGGAAGACAGAAAAGTAAGAATCAGAGAAGGAGATGTGAATTCAGAAGCAGAGGTCAGAGTGACATGTTCACAAGCCAAAAATGTGGACAGCCATCTGTTGCTGTTGTTAGGTGAGGCTGACTCAGTTCAAACTCAAAACCATCCTCTGCTCAACAGAATGAAACTACCAGACCCAGCCACGCCCTCATGCGCTCTGTTGGGTCTGAGCCCATGGTTTCAGTGACTATGTCAAGTTGTCTGTGTGTGTGTTTCACACTATTCTTCATTCACATTGTGTTTCATACAACCATTCTCATGCATTATGTTTTTATTTTGGGGGATTTTTTGTTGTTTCATTTTCTACTAGTTTATTTACAAAATTTGAATACATTGTTCCAAGAACAAATTCTTTCCATTTCCCTCACCCCTCAGGATGTGCAAAAGGAGGGGGAATTAATCATGGGGTTGTACAATTTCACGCATTATGTTTTATAAAATTAATCACCACTGGACCTTGCCCATCATTACCCTGTCTTTTTGCCCAGATCATTCCTATTCCCTTCCCCTCCACCTCCCTCCATCCACCAAACTGTGCAACTGTGTGGTTTCGTCCCACCTATCCTCTTCCCTTCCCTCCTTGAGTTCCTATACATACATTACTAGTTATCCTTCTATTTTTTTTTGCAATAATGACCTTACACAATATTTGTCCTTATGAGATTATGTTAGTTCACTCAGCATAGTGCTCTCCATCCTCTCCCAAGTTAAGCTGCAAAAACATGGAAACAGACACCAGCCGGAGAGCTGGAAGTTCAACCACACACAGGACAGGAGCAACCAACCGCCCCAAGCTTCTAAGAGACCTGGAAGGAGCAACAGTCTGCCAGCCACCAAGGAACTCCAGAGGAGCGAATACCACCTACCGTGTGACCTCAGAGGAGCGACGACTACCCAACACTGTGTGACACCCCTGCAGCCCACGCCTGTGTGACTCCACCACACAGGGTGCCGCTGCATAACCCCCCAGCAACGCCCAAGCCTCACCCCC
>NW_006399799.1:13669396-13682034 GCF_000299155.1 Elephantulus edwardii
ATTCCACCTACAGTGCCTCTGAAAAAGAAAAAAAGACTATTAATCTTCTTTCTGTTTGGAAAAGTAGAGGATGTATTGACATGGTGACTGCAGCAATGGGCTTGAGTAAGCCAGAGATAGTGAGAAGGAGATGTTAATCTTGGGGTCTCTATGAGTCATAGTCAACTTGATTCTAGGAAGAATGTGGCCTTGAAGATAAAGCTGATGGTACCTAACAACAATAATCTACTTCTAAAAATTCAGCCATTGAAAATGCTATGGAGAAAGCTCTACTCTGACACATGAGTTCAACCAGGAGTCAGAATCAGTGATAGTAAATTAAGTAAATAAAGGTTGTTTTGTGATGTTGAAGTTTATGTTTGATTCTCGGATCAAATCTATTTGATTATGACTTCTTAGTTTTATAATATGTTATTGTTGTTGATTGCTGTTGAGGTGAACACAGCTCATACCGACCTTGTGAACAAGAGACCTGAAGCTTTTCTATAACTATCATCATTTCTCAAAGTTCATAGTTTCCAGAGGCATGCTGTTTAGAAAGTCGATGCCACTCCTGCTTCCAAACCTGTCTCTTAAACTGTCCACCATGAATAACCCGTTATGACATTTGACACCTCAGTGGCACAATATTCAGCATCACAGTCACAGCAACCCCAAGTTACCTCAGTATAGCATATTAACAGAAGAGTGCTGTACCTCTTAGAAGAATGTTCCTCCAAAGTATAGTAACAACCGACTTTTAAATACAAAGGCCCAGACATGATTTACATGTATATCATTGTGATAAGACCATATATTCTTGGTATCTCCAAGTTATGGCTTCAGATGAAAATGTTAGAAAATTTAACATTGATTCTGAGCTTTTGAAGGTATAGGAGGAAGGCGTGCTCAGACATAGCTGCATTCAAGATTCAAATGCTATCGTCATTTTCTCTCCATCTCTTGATTCTACTTTTGCCTTTTATCAGCTTTGGTCTCAGACTCCACATGGCAGACATATGGCTGCTCCAGAACCTACAGCTTTAGCTTCAAGGACAACTTCTTCCTAGAGTCCCTGAAAAATCTCTGTGCCTCATTTGTCCTTGACTGGGTTGCAAGCTCTTCTCTAAATTATTCATAATGGTTGGGGAAAACCAAAACTTTGTGGGGCTTGTGGATCCAGCCCTGGAACCAGGATGATGTCAACTTCCCTGGAAATTCATAGAGTAGGGTGGAGAGGGTTTTTTCTCCCAAGGAAAAGTGGGGTGTGGTTACTAGAAGAATGAATGGACATTGTGGAATAGAAAGCAAAAAGAACAAGCCCAACACAATTCCCATAGCACATATGCTAGCCCAACAGAATGGATTAGGACGGTTTCCCTCTGTTTTATACCCTATAAAAGTGTAAATTTAAAAGTTATATGTTCCTTGAAGATTTGATATAACTCACTCTTAAATTCATTCTGGGCTTGATGCCATTTTTAATGTAGATATCTGGTGGCTGAGTTTCTTTTATGGATTTTGGCATTTTTACCTCTATTGGAGCTATGAAAAAAGCAAATAAAAAAATAAGCAATTGGTTTTATTTTTCCAAGTCTACATTTGTTTACTATCTCACTATTTCTTCTTTCACTTTTAATAATTCTTTCTTTCTGTAGTTTTCTTTTATCCAGCTGCTGGATTAATGTTTTCTCCCCTAATAAATATGTGCAAGACCGTATATATGTAATATCTAAATACTGCATGGTCTTGACAATTGGTTTCACTTTGTGATGCTCTTGTAGTAGTTTTTAGGTGCCATTGGGCCGAGTATGACCCACAGCTACCCTACGAACAACACATCTGAATCCTGTCTTATCCTGTATCTTCCTCATACTTCCTGACACACAAGACCCCATTGCAATAGTCACTGTGTCAATCCACCTGGTTGAGAATCTTCCTCACCTTCACCAACCCTCCACCCTTTCAAGTATCATGTCCCTCTTCAAGGAATAGCCCTTCCTACAAACATGCCCAAAATATGTGCAGCAAAACCTCATCATCCTTGCCTCCAAAAAGTACTCCAGTTGCAGTCTCTCCAAGACATATCTATTTGTTCTTTTGGCCATCCATGGGATGTTTCATGCTCTTCTCCATTTTCTTCTGCCATCATTATTCACTGTCCAGTTCTCAGATGCATAACAAGTGATTGAAAAGACCTTGGCCTGAGTCAGTTGCATCTTAGTCCTCAAACTGACATCATTACGTCTCAATAATTTGGAGATGTCCCTAACTGCAGACTTTCCCAGTGCAATGTGTCTCCTTATTTCCTGACTGCTGGTACCAAGGATGTTAATTTTGGATTCAAGTAAGATGAAGTTGTTGATAGTTTGAATCTCTTCTCCACCCATCATGATTTTAGGTGCTGTCAAATTGGGTACAACTCACAGTGATCCTGTGAGCAACAGAGTTAAACCTTATTCTTTTCTGTTCCATCCTCACAATCTCTGGCATACACGTGCCCATTGTCGCAGTCACTGTGTCAATCTATGTGGTTGAAGGTCTTCTCTTTCACTGACCCTCTACCTTTCCAAGCATGCTACCTCTCTCCAAGGAATAGTCTCTCCTAGCAACATGTTAAAGTATGTGAGACAAAGCTTTGATATTTTTTCTTCTAAAGAGAACTCTGGTTGTGCTTTCTCCAAGATATATCTATTTGTTCTTTTGGTAGACCATGGTATAGTCAGTACTCCTCTGCAACACCATGACTCAAAGGCATCAATTCTTCTTCTGCCATCCTTTTTCACTGTCCAGCTTTCAGCAGTAAAGCAAGTGATTGACATGGTCTGAATTTGGCACACCCTAGTCCTCAAACTGACATCATTGCTCCTCAATAATTTGGAGAGGTCTCTGACTTTAGACTTTCCCAGTGCAATACGTGTCCTGATCTCCTGACTGCTGGTACCAGATGCATTGATTGTAGATGCCAGTTAGATGAAATTGTTGACAATTTCAATCCTTTCTCCAACTATCATGATGTATCTTATTAGTCCAGTGGTAAACATTTTTGTTTTCTTGACATTGAGCAGCAATTCATATTGAAGGCTATATTCTTTGATATTCTGTAGCAAATGCATCATGTTCTCCTACTTTCATCAAGTAAGGTTGTGTCATCTGCATAACATAGGTTATTGATGAGTCTTCCTCTGATCCTGACGCCGTATTCTTCTTTATAGAGTCCAGCTTCTCAAATAATTTGCTCAGCACACAGACTAAATAGGTATGGAGAAAGGATACAACCCTGAGGCACATCTTTCTTAATTTTAAACCATGTGGTGTGCCCTTGCTCTTTTTGCACACGAGCCTTTTGGTCTAGGTATAGTTTTCACATGGGTACAATTTTGTGTTCTGGGAACCCTGTTCTTCTCATGGTCAACCATAATTTGTTATGATCCACATATCATTTTCTTAGTATAATTAATTTATCAATAATTTGTTATTTCAGTTTTTAAAATTTTTCTTTAACCAAAGAATAATATAGAATTGTTGTTCTTCAATTGGTTTTCTTCATCATAATGTTTTGGAAGCAGGAGTCAAATCCAATTCTTAAACAATATGCCTCTGGAAACTCTATGAACTTTGAGAAACAACAATAGTTATAGAACGGCTTCAGGTCTTTTGTTCATAGGATCACTTTGAATCATGCTCAACTCGACAGCAATCAACAACAACATATCATCAATGTTTGTTGTTGTCACTCTGTCCACACATCTCATTAAAAGTTTTTCTTTCACTGAGCCTCTCTATCTTTCTCAGCATGAGGTACTCTACCTTTCTCAACATGATCTTTTTCCAAGGACTGATACCTTCTGACAATATATTCAAAGTACGTGTGTTTAAGTTTCCCCATCCTTGCCTCTAAGCAGTACTATAGTATAGTTATACTTTCTCCACTACAGCTATGCTTATTCTTTTGATATTTCATGGGATATTCAATACTCTTTGCAAACACCACAGTTCAAAGGCATCAATTGTCCTTCCTTAACCTTATTCATTTTCCAACTTTTAGATGCATAGGAAGTAATTGAGAATGTCCTGGGTTGGATCACACGTTGCTTAGTCTTTAAGTTGGCATCCTTTCTCTGTAGCTCTTTAAAGAGATTTTCCCAATGCAAGCACATCTTTTGATTTCTTGACTGCTGCTGCTACCATGGATGTTGATTGTGGATCCAAGTAAAAGAAAATTATTGTAAATCCTATCTTTTCTCAAATTATCATGATGCTGCCTATTGGTCTGGTGGCAAGAATTTTTTTGTTTTCTTGATGCAAAGTTGTGACTCTTGGAAGACTATAGTCTTTGATCTTCTTCAGTAAGTGCTTCAAGTCTTCTTCAGTTTCAATAAGCAAGGTTGTGTCATCTGCATAAAGCAGGTTGTTTATGAGTTTTCACCCAATCCTGATGTCACATTCTTCTTTATGGAGTCTAGCTTCTCAAATTATTTGCTCAACATGCAAATAGAATAGGTATGGGGAAAGAACACAGCCCTGACACACACCCTTCTTGATTTTAAACTAAACAGTGTTCCCTTATTCTGTTTGGACAGATACTTTTTTGTCTATGTAAAGGCTTCACATAAGCACAATTAAGTGTGGCATTCCCTTTCTTTTCATTTTTGTTCATAATTTATTATGATTTACACAATCAAACACCTTTGCATAATCAATAAGACACAATTAGGCATGTTTCTGGTATTCTCTATTTTCATTCAAGATCTAACTCTCACATCAACAGTATCTATAGTGTATTTTAGGGATCCCTGATGGCATACCCTGCAGGGAGTTGTGCTGTGCCCCTAAAGGTAGTCCCTCTCTGTGCACTGGAATCCATCAGTGGCTTGATGGGAGAAAAATGGGCACTCCTCCACATGGCTTACAGCCTGCAAACCTACTGTAGAGTTAACAATGAATTGGTTTCGATGACAGCAATGAGAGAGAATATGTAGGATGATGTTTTGAAATTTTTAAGTTGCTAGAGCTTATTTGTTGTTGTATTGTTTTGACATTTTTGTTGTTGATTCTAGTTGGGTTGTGGGTTTTTTTAAAAAATTTTGTTTCTTTTACATTGCAGTTAAGTAATACAGTAGTTAGACGCTGCATTTTACAGTTTTTAGAATTGAGACTTTATTGTAGCCTATTTAAAGGAATGGTCTGTTAAAAAAATCATAAACCCATAACTCAAAGGCAAACTCATTGGCAAGTGGAGACTGGCTGATAGCTGACCCCCTGGTAGGTGTTTTGGAGGCTATAAATTGCACTGAGCCGCTGATGAATTCCAATCCGGAGAGAGGCGCCACCTTCAGGTTGTTGTTGTTGTTGTTAAGTACCATCAAGTCGAGTATGACTCAGAGAGACCCTATGAACAAAAGATCTGAATCCTGTTCTATCCTGTGCCATTCTCATGCTTTCTGACACACAAGAGCTCATTGTGGCACCCACCATGTCAATCCACCTGGTTAAGGGTCTCCTCTCCTTCACCGACCCTCCACCTTCCCAAGCATCATGTCCTTCTCCAAGAAACAGCCCCTCCTAGCAATGTGCCCAAAGAATGTGAGCTTCATCATTCTTTCCTCCAAAGAGCACTCTGGCTGCATCTCTCCATGAGATACCAATTGACTTGTTTCAATTAATAGATGCAGCCTTGGATGTGTTCACCAGTCTATGCTAGGAAATTTGGAGGACAGCTGTCTGGCCAACAGATTGGAAAAGGTCCATATTTGGTTCCCATTCCTAAGAAAGGTGATCTAACAGAATGTGAAAACTATCTAACAATATCATTAATATCACATGCAAGCCAAATACTACTTCTTCAGATCATTCAAAAACTGCTGGAGCAGTATATAGATAGAGAAGTGCCAGATGTTCAAGCAGTGTTTAGAGGAGGCCATGACACTGAGGATTACCATTGCTGATACCAGATGGGTCCTGGCTGAAAGTAAGGAATACCAGGAGAATGTCTATCTGTGCTTTATTGATTATGCAAAGGTGTTCGACTGTATGGATCATAAGAATTTGTGGCTGATATTAAGAAGATTAGGAATCTCAGAGCACTTAATTGTGCTTATGTGAAACCTAAACTTGGACTAGGAGGTTAAACTTCAGGTTAGCAGCACAATTTCCTACAGACTATTCCACCAATTGTTGTGTGCCATCGATTTGGAACTGACACAAAGCTGATCCTCTAGCAGGTTTTCAGAGACAGTAAATCTCCTGGGAGGAGATTTCCCATCCTTCTCCAGTGGAGCAGTTGGTGGGTTTGAACCATGTGCCTTTGGGATAACAGTGTCGTTTCTTACCTCAAAGTCACCAGAGCTCTTCTAAAATATATCAAGTTGTTGTTCCTTAGATGCAGTGGGGTCAACCACAACTACCCTATGAACAACATACCTGACTCTTACCTTATCCTGTGCCATCTTCCCTATCTTCAGTCACCATGCTCAAGCCCGTTGTCATGGTCACTGTGTCAATTCATCTTGTTGAAGGTCTACCTCTCTTTCTCTGACCCTCCAGATATCCCAGCATGATGTCCTGACAACATGCTACCAGTATATAAGATGTAATTTCACCATCCTTCCCTCTAAGCATCACCCTGGTTGCACTTCATAGAAAACAGAATTATTTGTTCTTTTTGCAGTCCATGGGGTATGCAACACTCTTCTCTAACACCACAATTCAAAGGCCTGAGGGCCGCAGATTAAAATCACCCACCTTGAGTTTGGTTGCATAACTTTCTGTCCACTAGGTCAACATAGCTCTCTCTATGTTGTTGTTGTGTTAAGTGCTGTCAAGTAATAGATGGCTCTTAGCCACCCTATGAATGGAAGACACATATTTAACATCACAGCAACCACAAGTTACCTCTGTACAGCCATGCACAGACCAGTGCTATACCACCTAGAAGAATGCTTGACAAAAAAACAATTTAATTCAGGCCCAAGGGCCGCAGGCCCTCAGACCCTAATGGGTTTTTAAATAGGAGGCCTTATCACATCACCTCACTCCCCTTAGCAAATCAACATTCCACCCTAACTGCTCACTAATCACAGCCAACAGGCTTTTGTAGAATCAGCTCCTGTAGATGACTTTCAAACTGGTTCCAGTGCCATGCTGCCCACCAAAAAGGGTTTTTAAATAGGAGGATTAAAACAAGCTTGGAAGGAGTGGCATCCACTTCCGAAACGGCTTGCCTCCAGAAACTCTATGAACAGTGCTCAGGTCTTTTGTTCATAGGGTTGCTATGAGTCATCTACGACTTGACAGCACTTAACAATGATAACAATGACAACATAGAGACAGCTACGTTGGCCTAGTGGACAGAAAGTTATGCTACCAATCCAAAGCTGGGTGAGTTTAATTTGCGGCCCTCAGGCCTGGTTCAAATTATTTTTTGTCAAACATTCTTCTAATTTTAACTTCATATTTTTATTATTACACTTTATTTCTATACATTAAAAAGAAGTAATTCTTTTTATATATAAAAATATAAGTATATATAAATAACTATATATATCCTTTTATACGTACATTTTATATTTTAAAAATTTTTAATACTTTTACATTTTAAAATTTCTTAATGTGACACTTTCTTGAATTTCATGTTTTATTTTTCTTTAATATATTGTTCCTCCTCCTCCCCCAACATCTGCCAAGAGTGAGTGAATAGTAAATTTTTCTTATCCTTGTTTATTTGGGAATATAGTTCTTAGATTGGTATAGAATTTTGAGTTCAAAATAACCTACAAACAATGAGGATTTTTGTCTCTGTTTTATACTTTAGAAATGTTACCAGGATGTGTGTCTTTTTCATATTTTCTGCTTAGTACTTGTGGGCGTTTTTACAGTCTAAGGACTCCGATCTTTCTCTTGGTCTGGAAAATATTTCTGAATTGTGTTTTTACCATTTCATTACCTTTAGTCTCACTGCTATTGCTGTTCAAAACTTCAGTCAGATAAATATTTAGTCTAACATGTTCTTATATTTTATATTCTCCCCCCCCCACCCTTACCTTCTAGGGTATTTCTTTGACCTTGCTTTCCAGATAATGAGTATACTCCTTGGCCACATAGATTTATTTCATTATTCATCATCCCTCCAGCAAATATGTTTCTAATTTTCAAGAATTCTTTCTTTTTTGATTGCCTTTTCCCACAGTAGTTTGCTCTTATTTTATAAACCAAATTTCTTTGACCCTCTTTGATGATACAACTAGAACTGGTTTAAAGTTCTTCTCTGAATCCTGTATTATCTTGATTTCTTCTGGAATGAATTAATATGCTCAGGATTTTTGGTTGTTGTTGTTCCCCCTTCCCATCTTGTTTTTCCTCATATTTTTGGGTTTTAAAAAATTTCTGGTCATCTGTGATGGTCATTTCAGATTTTTAAGTTAGAAATTAGTTTGATTGTTATATTTAGGAGGGTGGTGTACATTACTTTCACAGTTGTGTGGACTCGTTTCAGGATAGTCTGTTTCCTTGAAGGGAGACTGTCCACAGTGCTGTGTCCACGGGAAAATGAGAGAGGGCTGCTCAATTCAAGATTCCCTGTAGGAAGAGTAAGGAGACAGCATACTGAAAAGCTTGGAGTCCTCATTATTGCCATGCTGTTGTTGTTGTGTACCGTAGAGTCAGAACCGTCCCGTAGCTGATGCTCTGGCAGGTTTTCAGAGGCAGTTAATTGCACAGAAGGAAATTGCCAATCCTTCTCTCACAGAGCAGCTGGTGGCCTCGAACTGTGTGCCTTTGGGATTGTAGCGCAGCTTCTTGCCACTATTCTCTAGGTGGCGACTTTAATATTTGCCCTCCTGAATGGAATTGTCTCACTATCCTTACATTTTCTCCTCTTTTCCCGTACCTTTGCAGATATTTAGTCCTGTTCTACTTCTATGAGCTCAGCACTTACGCAGTTTGTCTCTTATTTCAGTTATATATTGCAACATAACAAAACACCCCCAAACCTAGTACATCATGTTGTTGTTGTTATGTGCCATCAAGTTGCCTGAGACTCATAGCAATCCTATGTACTACAGCCCTAAACCCTGCCCTATTCTGTGCCAATCTTATTGTTTCTGATACATCTACCCCCATTACCCCAGTCACTGAATCAATCCATTTCATTGAGGGTCTTCCTCTCCTGAGCTGTCTCTCTACCCTCCCAAACATGACATCCCTCTCCAAAGACTGGTCCCTCCTGCCAACATGTCCAAAATACGTCAGACAAAGTGTCAGAATCCTTTCCTCCAAGAAGCAGCCTGGCTTTACCCGCTCCAGGACGAACTTGTTTGTTCTCCTAGCAGTCTATGGTATATTCAATACTCTTCTCCAGCACCACAGCTCAAGGTCATCAATTCTCCTTCTATCATCCCTAATCACTTTTCAGATTTCTGATGCATAGCAATTAATTGCAAAGACCATGACCTGTATTAGGTGCACCTTAGTCTCCAGACTGACATCATTGCTTTTCAGTACTTTGAAGAGGTCTCTGACAGCAGACTTGCCCAATGCAATTCGTCTTTTAATCTTCTGGCTGCTGGTACCAAGAATGTTGATTGTAGAGCCAAGCAAACTGAAGCTGTTAGCAATCTCAATCTCTTCACCATCTATTGTGATGCTTCCAATTGGCCTAATGGTGAGAATCTTTGTTTTCTTGATGTTGAACTTCAATCCATACTGAAGGATGCAGTCTTTGACCTTCTGTAGCAAGCACTTCAGGTCCTCCTCAGTTTCAGCACGTGGGTTGAGTCATCTGTATAACGCAGATTGTTGATGAGTCTACCTCCAATCCTGATGCCACATTTCTCCTCATGGAGTTCACAGATAATCTGCTCTGTATTAAGACTGAAATGGCATGGAGGTAGGACACATCCTTGGTCCACACCCTTTCCAATTTTGAACTGTGCAGTGTTTCCTTGCTCTGTTCTGACGACTGCCTCCTGGTCCAAGCATAGGTTTTGCATAAGCAAAATCAAGTATTCTGGGATTCCCATTCTTCTCAGAGTCAGCCACAGTTTGTTGTGATCCACACAGTCAAATGCCTTTGCATAGTCAATTAAATACATATAGACATTCCTCTGGTTACTCTCTGCTTTCAGCCAAGATATATCTGACATTAGCTATAATATCCCTAGTACCATGATCTCTTCTAAACCCAGCCTGCATGTCAGGCAGTTCTCTGCTGACATGTTGCTCCAGTCATTTTTGGATAATGTTCAGCAGAATCTTTCTTGCATGTGATATTAATGATATTGTTCGATAATTTCTTCATTCTGTCAGATCACTTTTCTTTGGAATGGGAACAAATATGGAACTCTTCCAGTCAGTTGGCCAGGTGGTTGTTTTCCAGATTTCTTGGCACAAGTTAGTGGGCACATCCAGGTCGGCTTCTGTTTATTGAAATATGTCAATTGCAAGAAGGTGTACTGCAATCCCAGAGGTCCACAGTTCAAATCCACCAGATGCTCTGCTGGAGAAGGAGGAACAATCTCCTCCTGTACCAGTCAGATGTGATTTGACGGTACACACACACACAAAATAATAAAATAAAAAAAAGAAATATGTCAATTGGTATACATCAATAAAATGACAATAATTTATTATTCCTTATAATTCAGTAGGTTGCTTGAGCTCATTCTTCACATAGCATTAACTGTATGCACTCAATGTGATTGGGTAAATAGGGCTGGGTTGAAAAACTCAAGGAGGCCTAACTCATGTGTCTAGGCACTTGATTGTGGCTATCAGCTTGAGATACATAGTTTTTCCACCACTTTGCCACATGGTTTTTTATTCTCTAGAGCCTCTTTCTCCAGGATGCTAGGATGGTCTTCCTAACAGCAAGGTGGCTGAGTTCCAAAACGGACCATTCTAACAGAACAAATCTCAACGTGCAAGTGCTTATCCAGTCTCTACGTCACGTTGTATTAGTCAAACCAAACTACCTTATGAAGCCCAGATCAATGTGTAGAGACCTCCACCAGGGATTAAGTACTGAGAAATGTGATTCCTCAGGGCCATTAATGTAACAGTTTATCAAACTTTCCACAGTAGACTTTGATTTTCTTTAGAAAGCAGTCTACAAGGTTTCAATATCAGGGGCAAAAACAACAGACAGCCATTCTCTATATATTGGGAGGGGAAGAAACTGTCTAGCTGGCCCATTTGTTTACTCAGGAGCTCTTTACATGATGGTTGCACCACAGCCTGCTTGCTCCCTGCTCTCTGTACTTGGAGTTTCTCCAAGGTTCTTTGGAAGAACAGCTTATATTGCTTTAGCCAATTTCTTCTGTGCTGATGTAGCCACTCTGGTTTCCTCCAGAAGTCTGATTCTATCTGTTTTTTTTAATCTCTTAGAAATGTCTCAAATTTTTCTGATCTACTGATGTCATCATTTCTCATTTTCTTCATCTGATATGGCTGTATTCTTTTCATATATCTGGTTATTTCAGGGATATTTGATGAGGGAGAGGAAAGTATTGGTATATTCTGCACCCACCATCTTGAACCACAAGAATAAACAACAACTTTAAAGGTATATTCATTTTGAAAAGGTGAAAAACAAAAGTAGTGAGACTTCTGTTGCTGTCTGTGTGCACTCATGCCCATGGCCACGCAACCCGAATGTTTAAGAGAAGTGGTGGTTAGACTTGTTGGCATTTTTGCTCTTTTGCCATTCTGAAGTATAGGAGATGCTGTAATTCCAGCCCTTTCTCCCTTAGGAATCCAGAGTGATAAGGTTATGCTGCTCAGTGCGATTCAAGATCCTGCTGGGATCAAGATCATTAAAAAAATTGAAACTTTGGAGCTGGCTCTGGTGGCCTAGTGGCAAGAATTTGCGTTTCAATCTCGAAGGCATGCAGTTCGAGGCCATCAGCTGCTTCACAGGAGAAGAATGGGCAATATCCTGCCATGCGATTAACTGCCTCTGAAAACTAGCCAGAGGGTCAACAATGGCTCAGTTCCTACTCCATGGTACACACAACAACAACAACAGTCCAGACTCAGGAACTCTGGTGGTGAAATGGTTAGAGTTCTGCAATAGTAATGGCAAGGTCGTCAGTTTTAATTCAACGGCAGGTCCATGTGAGGAAGATGTGATTGTCTCCATAGAGGTTTCAAACCCACTGTCATTGAGTCTATTCCTACAACTAATAATAACCCAAAAAGACAGAAAGTAACGGCCCCATTGGATTTCTGAGGCTATACATTTTTTAATTGTGATTTCAGTGGAAGTTTACAGAAAAGATGAATTTTCATTCATCCGTTGATACACATTTTTCTCCCTCTCCCTCCCCCAAATCACTTTGTCCTGTTCCAGATTGTTGTCATACACATAATGTCTAATCATCCATTCCTTTCAGAGAATCCCTTCTTTCATCATTCCAGTGTAGTGTTCATTATTTATTCTTTCTTTTCCCAATCTTTGTGACTACTCTTCCATTGTCCATTCTAGTTTTCATAAATGTGACCTTATGCATTATTTGTCCTTTTGTGACAGCAATATAATGTCTTCCAGACTCATCCATGTTGTTGTTGTTGTTGTTCATAAATGTGACCTTATGCATTATTTGTCCTTTTGTGACAGCAATATAATGTCTTCCAGACTCATCCATGTTGTTGTTGTTGTTGTT
>NW_006399799.1:13682929-13694774 GCF_000299155.1 Elephantulus edwardii
ATAATATTCCATTATGTGGGTATACTGAAGTTTTTCTATCCATTTGTTTGTTGACAGGCAGTTGGGCTGACAAGGATACAGAGAGATTGGAACTCTCTTTCACTGTTGGTGGGAATGTGAAATGGTACAACCACTGTTGAAGGTAGCCTGGAGCTAACTCAGAAAGTTGGGAATAGGCATACCATTTGATCCAACTATGCCACTACTGAAACGTTGTTGAGCCACGTCTGTAGTGTGAGGGTGAGTATCTTGGGAGTCTTAGTGTTAGCTGGATGTGGCCTCTTGCATCTTGAAGAGAGGCATGTATGAAACATACACAAGCCGGGGGCTTGTGGCTTTCTTTTTGCCACAAGTGGGTGTTGGCAGGGCGGACTTGCTAGATGAGCTTGGGGGTCTCTGGCCCAGAGTTCACCAGCATTTGGGTGTGCCAGAATGGTAAAATACTGAAGGGCCCTTGGGCCTACAGCCCTCAGGCCTACAGCCCCTGGCCTGTTTTTCATTGTTTTTGTTCAAACATTCTTCTAGGTCATATAGCCCTGGTGTGTCCACTTGCCCTACAGAGGTAACTTGTGGTCATTGTGAAGCTGAATACTGTGACACTGATGTGTCAAATGCATTAATGGTTACCCCTGGCAGACAGTGTTTGGTGGAGCTCCCTGATTAAAACAAGCTTGGAAACAGGAATCTGGAGAAAGGATGAAAGTCACACAAGTGTTGAAGACTTTCGTTCATAGGGTTGCTATGAGTCACCTACGACTCAACGACACTTGACAACAACAACATGCAACTACTTGGAATAAACCCTAAAGAAACCAGAAAGGGAGCTGTGGTGGCCTAGTGGCAAAATGCTGAACTGCAATCCTGAAGACTTGTTCAAATCTACCAGATTCTCTGCTGGGGAAGGAGGAGCAATCTTCTCCTATACTAGTCAGATCTGATTTGATGTTAAACAACAAGAAAAAAAAACCAAAACCAACAACACCAACCCTCAAAACTAACCAGAGCTATGATACAAACAGATGTATGCAAAGCCATGTTTACTCTAGCCTTATTCACAATAGAAGTGGTAAATTTTTTTGGGTGTATCCTGCCTCATCTTTCTCATGCAAAGCAGCTGGAGGGTTTGAGCCAATAACCTTTTGGCTAGCAGCTGAATGAATGTCCTATCCACAGGGATCCTCCCAAAAAGATTGCAGCTTAGGAAACTCTATGGGGCAGTTCTACTCCATCTAATGGGATCATACTGTGCATTGAAACCAACTCAGTGCAATGGTTTTGGGTTGTTTTCA
Source organism: Elephantulus edwardii (assembly GCF_000299155.1). Classification (NCBI taxonomy): domain Eukaryota; kingdom Metazoa; phylum Chordata; class Mammalia; order Macroscelidea; family Macroscelididae; genus Elephantulus; species Elephantulus edwardii. Next base: position 13,684,219 of record NW_006399799.1, read on the forward strand.
GCTAGTGTCTTCGTTTTGCAGTCAAGGAAACTAGGCTCAAGGATAGAAACACAAAGGTCACCCAGCAAATTAGTTGCAGAACCAGGGTTCACACCCATGTCTCTGGCCCTAGTCCCTGGTTTTTCCACTGCATGTTCTCTTGTGTCTTGTGTAGGTTACACCTCCAGGCACTTCTCAGAGAAGCCAGGGCCTCACCGTCCCCAAGCAGCTCCAGGCAGTTCCCCGCCCCCAGGCTACAGAGATGAAGGATTTGAGTGGCCCCAAATGAGACAGATGTCTGTCTGGTCCCTCCTCCCGAAAGGCGATTATGTGAGCCAGAGATGACAGCCACGTTTGGATCATAGATTCTCCTTCTCCCGCCAGCGCCCTCTCTCCCCCACTCCGTTATCTATTTACCTATCTATTTACATGAGCTTTTTTTCCCTCTCTCTTCCAATGAATTACGTCTGCAAGGCAGTAAAATGTTATGTATTTGCAAGGCCCATAATCTTTAAAAGCCCAGTGATGCCAGCTCCAGACAGCAGTGAGCTCCCTCCAGTATGTTAATAGATAGTATTAGGGCAATAATGAAAACACTTGAGACAAGTAAGCTCCTATCAAAAGCTGAGTAATAGGGCTTCGCTGAGTGAATCACAATGCAGAAGAGATTAAGACGTCTGCCGTTGTGCAGTGTCTATTCAGACTAACAGCTGCTCCGTTTCTGATTAAAATGGGGTTGGGGAGACCTTTTTTGTGCAAGTCCTCTTTTTATCCTGCACCATCCTCACCCTTCCCACCTCCACCTCCACACAGAGGCACCTTCATTTACACTTAGCCACTGCCATTCACACACACACACAAACACAAATGTAGTCACAAACACACATAGCATCCTCATATACACACACACAGAGCTTCAGTCACACACACATACACACAACCTCAGTCACACACACACACACACACACACACACACACACACACACGTCATCTTTTCTCAGCCTCATCCACACAAGGTCCCAAAACACACAACACTCTCTACACAGAGATACACACCCCTCTGCACTGACACACAGCCACATTCACACAGCCACATACTCACACGCACAACCACGGTCACACAGAACCAGTGTCTCACACACTCACGGCCTCAGCTCGTCTCACACACATTAAATTACAATCTGTCGCAAACGTAGACTCCCATACGCATTAAATCGCAATCTGTCACAAACACGCTCTCTCACACAGTCACAACCAGCTACTCAGAGGCAATCTAACCAGAGTCCCAGGCCCCCACATACCTGGCTGGTCACGTCGGCACACAGCCTTTGCAAGTCTTTCCTGTTTAGAACCACATGTGCACATTCACATTTATGATCTCAGTGCGTCATGGACACACAGCCCTTCATTCCCAGACTGCCACAAACACTCCTACACACATGTGGTCACGGTCATGAGTATTCACACATGGGCATGTGCTCATGTACACTGCAGCCCTGTTGCAAGTGATGTGATGCACACACACACACACACACACACACACCCTTAATCTGCACACTTGTACTTCCCTCATGCCCAGACAGTCCGTGCATGTAGTACAGAGCACAGATACTCTGGACATGCAGTTTCAGACACAAACACACACACCCCAGTGACACAGGAACAGATAGTGTTCCTCCACATAGAGCCACATAAGATGCAAAACTTGTTTAAGCCTCAAGAGGCAGCTTCCAAAATGGCTTCATCAGAAAAAATTCCTTCGACTAAGGCATCAAGGTCACCATCTCCAATCCTTGTGAGCCTGGTTGTAAAGAAGGAAGTGAAATAATTTCTGTGGACCCTGAGAGTACAGAACCCTGCCCTTGTGTGGAACTGTAGATTGAGACTCAGGGAAGGCAGAGCTGACCAATAATTAAGTACCTTCTTTGAGTCAGCGGTGAGGTCTCTGTTAGTGAAGTATGCAGGTGACGGGCCCCACCTGATGATAAAAGACCCCGGCATTTCGCAGGGTGAACTAGATGTCCCAAAGGCCCATCACAACCCTGATTCAGGACCCAGAGTTCTGGGCATCGTCTTTCTCCCATCTCTGCCCCCATGCTGGGGTTCTCTCTCTCCCACAACTCTCTTGTTAGGATAACACATGCGTCTGCTTTTCTACCTCTCCTTTTATGTAATTTCTCTTCCAAGACCATATTTAAGAAGACACCAACATTGTCCTCTAAATCTCTGAGATTCTGACTTTAATCTCCAAGGGAGATGCAACCTATAGAAACCTGGGGAATTGTTCAGACTCAACCTCCCTTTTTACCTGAGAGACCTAACAGGGTCTCCAGAGACAGACTTGGGTGCTTCCTGGAGGGAAGACAACTGGGTCACTGAACCAGGAACCCCAAACTAAGCAGCTGGATGATTCTCTGTGGGGGAGTTGGTCAGTCCCAGGTCAGGCTGGTGGGTGTAGGGGGCTGGGCATTTTCTGCTCCCAAGTTGCATTTGGCAGCCTGCAGGCTGTGACTGGTGGCTGCAACCCACTCCTTATCCCCAGTCTTCTTTCTACAACATATCTACATCCTGAGGGTCAGCTCATTACTTTTTATTTCCACAAGCAAAACCCTCTTTCTCACCTCTTACCTTTGCTCGTAACTCACTTCTCCAGCTGAGATTCTCCCCAGAGATCCCCCAAGATACATCTGTGCTTGTCCACAACCCACCCAGCCACCCACCCAGCCTGAATGTACCATATTCAGGAAGCAGCCTCAGAACCCCTGGACTGGAATCAATCCTTCCCCTTTCCGTGCTCCCACAGCCCATTGTTTTTCCTTTGCTAGAACATGTACCATCTGTCTTCCACCCAAGGGACTGGGTCAAGTGGAGTGGGTGGGCTGCTCAAGGGGATGAAGGTGGGAGGGGTGCAGAACTGTGTGGAAAGGCCAAATAGACAGGAAAGAGAACCAGTTCTTTGTAGAGCAGTCAGGGAACTATGGTGCAAATTTGGAGGCTGGGAATTGAGGCTGAGGGGCTAGCTAGAGTCAAGGTCCCTGTCTAAAGTTTGCCTAATGTGGAGGAATTTGTTAGGTAATCCTGTCTGGATTATAAAACACTCCATCCAAAAATAAGCAGGCCTAGGATAGGATTGGTTCATTCAGAACAAGTCAGTGGATCTAGGATGCTGCCCAGGAGCTCTGCTGGGGTCCATAGTCCATCATTCAAGATCTTCATGACTTACTTCCTTGAAAGATCTGGGTTTACATGGACCTTGATGGCCATATACAGAGGGTGAGACAAAAAAGAAGGAGAATTTTAGAAGTGCAGTGAGAAGTCACAGTTCCAAAATGATCCCTTCAAAAGACTACTTGAGAAGGCTGTGTACTTTTTATGTGGACTAGTAGGATCAGCCTTAAAGGAAGTATAACTAGAGTGTTCCTTAGAGACAAGGATGTTGAAGAGTCATCTCATTTTGGACATGTTTTTGAGAGGAACTGATTCTTAGAGAGAAACATCATCCTGGGAAAGTTAGAGGGTCAGCAAGAGAAAGGAAGACCCTCAGTGGGATGGAGTGACGCAGTGCTGGCCACCGGAGGCTCGAGCATGGCCCACAGCTTGAGGATGGTGTGGGACGGGAACGGTTCAGACCTCTTGTTCAAAGTGTTTCTGCGGGTCATGATCGGCTCAGTGCCACCTAATAACAGCAGGAGGATCTGGGACCCATGAGCTTGTCTAGGAATTTCAAGGAGTCACTGCATCTAGTATCACTAAAGTTATCCATCCACATGTGTTGCTCCTTAGTTAGACAAGGAGTATATTCAAGAAAGCCGTGCTAATATACATTTTTATTGATATTTTAATGAAAGTTTATGAAAAAACTTGAATTTCCATTTATTCATAGTTGCGCATTTTCCTCTCTCCCCTTTCTCCCCACCTCAGTTCATTTTTTAATACATTGTGTCCCCCCACCCCGACTACTTTCCTATGAAGCTCTTATTCTGGACTCTTGTCATGCCAATAATATCTAATAATATATTCCTTTTATACAGTTTTCTCCCTCATCTGTTTCAATGCTGTGTACATTATGTATCCCCTTTTCTTAGTTTCCCCCAACCCCCCATGTCAGTCCTGTTTTATAACAGTGGCATTATGCAGTATTTGTCTTATTGTGGCTGAGATATTTCACTCAGCATAATGTCCTCCACAGTTACTCATATATTTCATGAGTTCTTTGATTTTCAGTGCTGCATAATATTCTATTATGTGAATATACTACAGCTTCTCTATCTGCTGATGGGCACAATACTTGGGAGTAAATCTAACTAGAAACACAAAAGACTTATTCAAAGAAAATTACAAAGCATTACTACAAGAAACAAAAAGAGACCTAGAAAAATGGAAGAATATACCTTGCTCATGGATAGGAAGACTCAATATTGTGAAAATGACAATACTACCAAAGGCAATCTACACATTCAATGCAATCCCAATACAAATACCAATTCCATTCTTCAACGAGATGTGAAAGGCAATTTCCGATTTCATTTGGAATGGAAAGAGACCCCAAATAAGAAAAACACTCCTTAAAAAGAAACAAGGTAAGAAGCTTCTCATTCCCTGATTTCAGATCCAGCTATACTGCCATGGTGGTCAAGACAGTGTGGTACTGGTACAATGACAGACACATAGATCAATGGAATAGACTTGAGGGCCCAGAAATCAGCCCATCTACATATGGTCAACTGATTTTTGACAAGGAGATGAAATCAGGTAAGTGGGGAAATGACATCCTTTTTCACATGCTTTTATTTTGAGGGTTCTCCCCTCTGTATTTTGCAGTGCCTGCCATGTGTCATGCTCTCAGCTGGCTCTTGTGGCATTTGAATTCTGCCTCTGACTCACCTCCAGGTCCTGTGCACATCTCTCTTCACGACTTTCATCACCTGATATCCCCGCAATGAGTCTCCTCCCAATCCCTAGGACCGACCCTGCCTACCCTGAGGCTGGAGGTCTTTGGGAGCTCCATCCTGCCTGGCCTTTGAATGTCTGATTCCAAGCTGCCTTCAAGGCTGCTGAACTGCCATTACCTTACAGGCCAAGTCCTATCTGGCACCCAGTTCGATTGGTGACATTTCAGTTTTATTCTTTGATTATTAATTCTGCAAGTAAAACAAGACCTTCACATTGTCTTTGGTTCTCAATCTTTATGGTATCTGAGCAGTGGCCATTATCCTGCAGTTGATCACTTCCTCCTAGAAACCCTTTCTTCACTCATTTTCTTAGGTGTCTTATAGACCTGACTGTTCTCTACCTTTACTCACTTTTTCTTAACCTCCATCACTAGTTCCTCCTCATCTTCCCAAATTCTTAGTGTCATAAGACTCCAGAGCTCGGGCCTTGTATTTCTTCATTATACTACACTCATTCATAAGCTGTCTCTTCCAAGATTACATCTTTGCTGTTATTGCTGCTAGCTCTCATTGTTGAGTTGGTCCTTGACGCAAGGAAACCCCATACAATGGAACAAAAAGGCTGCCTAGTAAGCACTTTTCCCATGACTGACTGCAGATAAGATCCATTCACAGTGATCTGTAGAGTGTCCATGGACTGACTTTTAGAAGGAGATCTCCAGTCTTTGGTTCCTAGTCCATGTCATTCTGAAAGCTCTACTGACACCTGTCCAGCCTCACTGTTGTTGTTGTATTATCATTGTTATTGTTGTGTACTATCAATTTGGAACTGACCCATAGCTGACCCTCCAGCAGGCTTTCAAAGGCAGTTAGTTAATCAAAGAGGAGAAGTTGTCCATCTTTCTCCAGTGGAGCAGCTGGTGCATTCAAACCACATACCTTCTGGTTGCCAGTGCAACTCCTTACCCTTAGGCCACCATATCAGCATCATAGCAACATGCAAACTTCCACTAGTAGACAGCTGGTGACTGTCCATGAGGTGCATTGGTTGGGAAACAAATGCAGGTCTCCTGGATGAAAGAGAATTTTTACCATCTGTAGGCCAAAGACTCAACTGTATTTCTTCAGCCTGGACCTCTACTTTGAGCTCTAGACTTGTATACCCATCTACTTCACCAACATTTAGACCCAGGTGTCTATCATGTCACTCAAAGCCTAAGCTCCTGATTACCACCCAGCCTTCTCTCCCACACAATCTACCCTATCTTGAGAAATGGTACTTCTGTCAGTTACTCAGATCAAGATTGGTGCAGCTATTCCTCAACTCCTCCTCAAATGCAATCCAAGCCACCACCATCTCTTGTCTTGGTCACTGTAATACCCCCTGCCTGGTTTCTGCCTTTGAATGCATTTCCTACCAGCCTCAGACTTCAGGCTCTGACTGCTTGCCCAATTCTTACCCGCCTCTCCTGACATGTCTGTCATAGACTTTGACTCCTCAGGCCCCCCACCTTCCCTTGAGTCATTCCTGGTCCCTTTCCCCTGTGAACTCAGCTCCAATTCAAATTAATATTGAACCTCCTGATGACTGTGTTCTCTGAGAAGTGTCACGGACAACTCTCCACTCTGTCCGTGCCTATCATTTCTCTCTCTGCACTCTATCACTGCAGTGGCACCATGTTTGCACTCCCACTTAGCAGTCCTAAGCAAAGGGAAACCAGTTTTCAGTCCATAAACATAGCCTTTTTGACCAAAACTTTGAGACGAAGCACCTGCCAGGAGTCCAAGGGCACAGGGAATAAAGACACCAACAACTTGGAATACCGACTTTGAATCAGGCTCTGCCAGTTCCTCCTTTAATTGTCACAGAATCCTGTGAGACATGAGGACTTTCTCTTTCTCCATCTCTTGTACTTTGAACATGTTTGAAGGAGGAATCAGTCCCCAGAGAAGAACAAGAACATTGGCAAAGTAGAAAGTCTGTAAAAATCAGAAAGATCTTCAACAGTATGGAGTGACACAGTGACTGCAGCAATAAGTTCAAACGTAGCAATTACTGTGAGGAGGGCACAGGGCCTTTTCCAGTCTGTTGTAAATAGTTGCTATGAGTCAGAATGCATTTGACAGCACCTAGCAACAACATAGGGAGCTCTGGTGGCCTAGTGGTAAGAAACGGCACCTCTGCAATCCCAAAAGCAATCAATTAAGATCCACCAGCTGCTCTGCAGGGATTTACTGACTCTGGAAACCTGCTGGAGGGTCAGATATTGGTCTATTCTGATTCAATGGTACACAACAACAATAGCAACAACATAGGTAGGAGTGGGAGGCAGTGGTGGCTCAGTGGTAGAATCCTCACCTTCTATAAGGAAGACCCAGATTCAATTCTGGGCCGATGCACCTCCTGCCCCCCTGCCACATGTCTATCCACAGAGGTTTGCATGCTGCTATGAGGCCAAACCAGTTTCGTTAGAGCTTCCAGAGTAAGAGAAACCTAGGAAGAAAGACCTGGTGATCTACTTCTGAAAATCAGCAGTGAAAACTGCATGAATCACAATAACCCAATCTACCTCTGATTGTAGGTAGGATGCACAGCACTGGCTAGCCTTTTGCTCGGTTGTGTGTGGTGTCACCACATGTTGAAGCAACTCTGTGGGATCTAACAAATCATGAAGCACTGGTGTCCTACTGGCAAGAAGCTGCGCTGCAATCCCAAAGGCACGTGGTTCAAGGCCACCAGCTGGGAGAAGGATGGGCAATTTTCTCTCATGTGATTAACTGCCTCTGGAAACCCACTGAAGGGTCAGCTATGGGTCAGTTCCAACCTACGGCACACACAACAACAACAAATTAGTGTCAGGAAGAAGAAAAAAGAGCTTGTTGGATCACAGATCCACAGCTTGTCAGGATTTCAATCCGAGTCATTAATTTCCAGTGCTTCCACTTCCACATTCTGTGATTCCATAGGGGCCCTTCTAAATCTGGAAGCAACTTCAGAGATCAAACTCATTTCCTCCTCATCTTCCTTTTGCAGAAGGGACACTGGAACCCAGAGGTGGAGAGTGACTTCTCAAGGTCACAGAGTGACTCAGGGACTGAACCCAGAGGAAACTCCCGGTCCTGCTGTCCCCACATGGGCCCAGAGACAGGAGGAGCACACATTCCCCAAAGTCACACCCTTCCCCCACACGGCTCAGCTCCTGACTCTCAGACTGAGGTCCGGAGCCCTAAATAGAACATGAAATGCTGTCTCCCTTCCTGGGGAGGGGAAGGCAGCTGTGGCAGTTGTGGCGGGCGGAGAGAAATTTCCCCTTTCTGTAGATTGGATCAGTCACTCTCAGAATTGATGGCAACGGCTTCATCACGAAGATCTAATGCTTTAATTATGTTGTGACATGACCTGACACGGGGGTGGCATTTGATGGATTCTCTGGTGTCATCTGCATGGCCCTGACATAGGAAAGTGGCAGCAGGGAGGGGGTGGAGGGAAAGGAAGGGGCCCCAGTGGGAAATGTATCTTCCCAGGACCCTCCTTCTCCCACTTCCCATCTTTCAGTGACTTATGAGGAGGACCCTCATAGAGCGCCCTCCTGTATGCAGGAGAGGGATGGTATGTCTTGGGACAGACTGGATCCTGGGAGGTGACTCAGTATATAGGTGTATTATTGTATAGGTGTATCATTCTATCATTATAGGTGTATTATTGTATAGGTGTATCATTATATCATTATAGGTGTATTATTGTATAGGTGTATCATTATATCATTATAGGTATATCATACCATCAAGTCACAGCCAACCCATAGCTGACCCTCCAGTAGATTTTCAGAGGCAATATATCACACTGGAGAAGATTGCCCTTCTTTCTCCCATGATGCTGCTGGTGGTTTTGATCCATAAACCTTTGCATTGGCAGTGCAATGTCTTATCATTAAGCCACTAGTATGTACATGTATATAGGTTTGCATGTAATAAATAGACAGGGACATGCCTGAGCATGTGAGAGGATTTAAATCCATGTGATGAAAGGAGGAGCTGAATTGCTGTCTGGCTTTCTAGAGATAGTCTAGGGGTTTGGGGGTGAAGATGGAACACCAATTGGTCTTCCTGTCTTGTGGCTGCGGTAGGCAGAGGATGCAGCCTTGGAGGGGATAGTTGGGACCAGCCCAGACAATCCAGGGAGGTAGGCATAGTCCTGTACAATGAGGGCCACCTGGGGAACAAATGGACAGCCCAGCAGGCCAGGCCAGCCTGTCACTTGTCAGGATGCCAGGGTTGGTGGAGAGGGGATTCCTTCCCACAGTGGAGGCTGGCACTTTGTGACAAATGGCCTCTGGGGCTATGAGTCTGGGGCGAGGGGGTGGGGGGGTGGAGTGTGGGAGCACGTCTGCCTCCTTTCATTTCTTCCATCCAGCTCAGCTGCCAGCTCAGAGCTCTGTGGTGGTCTCTGGGTGGCAGCACGAGTGAGGGCCAAACAGCTCCCCACTAGCCCTAGCAAGGATGCTGGTGCCTACCACCCCCTGTTGCTGCTCTCTCCTTGCTCTTGCCTTTAGCCAGCCCTTCATCCCCAGCCTCCAGGGAACGCCAGTCAGAGCAAGGGTGGAGGCTTGAAGTTGAAGGAGTGGGGTGCCTGTTGGCTAAACCCCTCTATAACTAGACTTGGTGTGGGTTCCTTCTCATGCAGTGTCTCTAGTAACTACAAGTGAGTTGCTATCCCTGTCACACCGAGGACAGTGAAGCTCCGAGACAGAAAGTTGCTTGCCCAGAGCTACGTGGCTAACAAGGAGTGCGTTGGATTTAGTTCAGCAAATGCTTGTGAAGTGACTCCAGAATGCCAGGCTCTGTGGAAGGAACAGCAGAGCCAATCACCACCTCTGCCCTCAAGAAGCCACAGTCTGGGCCTCCAACGCTCCCTGACTCTGAGTCCGCTGCTCTTCTCATGCCCTGCTCTGTCTCTGCCAGCCTGGGGAAGATTGCTAGAGCGGGGGCTTGGGGCAGGGTCTGTTCTGGCTGCTCATTTGCCACCTGTGGTCCACAGGGAACGCACAGGCAGAGGCACGAGGCACTGGAGAGACCCTTCAAGCTCTATTCAGTGCTACGTTCCTCGTTCTATTGCAGCCTGTCTCCATTGTGCAGAAGGAAAAACTGAGGGCCAAAGAAGAGATGAGATGGGCCTGTGGTCACATATAGGAACTAGGATTCTGACCGTGGGCTTCTGACTCTCAGGTCAAACCTTGGCCAGCTCTATACCCATAGGTCAGTACTGCCAAGATGCCATGAACAACTGTGAAAGCTTCTTCCAGAAAAATGAACTAAACAAAGGCCAGATAGAGAAGAAACTACAGAGCCTAGGAGGATTTTTCACTACCTAGAAAAAATTTTGCAAGTCCACGCCAAGCTTTAAAAGCAGCTCATCCTGTCCTCAGTGTAGATAGGATAGAGAAGCTGACTCACTGGCCAGTTCTGAGGTGGCCATGACCCGGACCTTGACAGTGACCTAATACTATTGTGTGTCCTTGTGTGAAGGTGTTCACTGGGGTAGCTGTAGCTGACTGGGCTGGTATGACCTCCGAGAGCCTGCACGTGGCTGCATTTTCAGTGAGTGAAGCTCTGTCCATAACCGTGGCCCCAACATACTTCTGTGCACCGTGTTGTTATGTTGTTATGTGCTGTCGAGTCATTTGC
>NW_006399799.1:13695414-13714343 GCF_000299155.1 Elephantulus edwardii
CTCAGTCCATACTGAAGGCTGCAGTCCTTGACTCTCTGCAGCAAGTGCATGAGGTCCTCCATTTGAGAGTCTCTAGAGTTGCTGGATTCGGGTCATCCTGTGGCTCAGAGCTGGGCTGCTGGAGCCCATAAGCAGGTGACCCCCCCTATCTCAAGGGGGGTACCATTATTTTCCTAAACTAATGCCACTGGCTGACTTTCAGTCTGGGCAGAGTTGCCTGGGAACTGAGGTGAAGATGTCCTTGGACGGAACCAGCTGCATCTATGTCTAGGTTTCTGGGTGGGGCCTGGGGGTGCTCTTCTCAAAGTCTGAACCCTAGTGGGGAAAGAAAGAGTGTGCTTGCAGTCCTCCCTGATGGATCTTATGGGAGGGGTCCCTAGAGTTTTCCCTTTAACTGCTTCATTTGACAAATGGGATCCTGAGTCTGTATGGGAAGTCATCTGCCTCAGATCAAGTCCCCTCTTCTTGTTGTTAGGTGCCATCGAGGCAGTTCCAGCTTCTTAGCAACCCCATGTGACAGAGTAGAACTGCCTCATAGCATTTTCTAAGCTGTAATCTTTGGGGAACTCAGCTACCAGCCTACCTGGAAACCTTTTAGTTAGCAGCCAAGTTATTTAACCACTGCACCACCCCGTTCCTGATTTCCCCCCAACCCTAAGATGATCTCAAATGTACAAACTGTTTCCTAGCTCAGCCTTTAGTGCCCTGCCTGACAGATGGCATCGTGCATTGGAACTGTCCTGCCCTGAAATTTCAGTCTGGGTTCTGGTCTGTACACTTACTTACTAGTTTTGTGACCCTGAGTCACTCACACTCTCCCCTGAGCCTCATTTTCTCATCTATAAGCTGGGAGAAGTGACAGGTTTGATCTTTACGCCCCTCTTTTCCAGAATGAACCACCTAACTCTGAAGCTGGAGGTCAGTGCCCACTGGGGGAAAGTGTGGTCCAGAGGGGAGAGGCCATGAACATGGTGGACATTACACCAGTATCCACAGTGAGTTGGTGATAGAGCCAGGGTTTTAGGTAAGTCAAGCCTTCTGGCCCTTCACCAACTCCTCTTCCTTCAGTAATTCCAGTGCTTGCTACTGTCCTTTTTCTGGATCCAAAGGGGTCAGTGTGTCATTAAACAAACCCCTAGTCCTCCCCAAGGCTGTTTTTACCATTTCCTGAACTCACCTGCTTCTTGTGTCCATCCCAAACTGGTGCTGTGCTGTGGATTGGTCCCTCTGTTCCTTTATTTAGCCCCATTTCATAGATGAGGAAACTGAGGCTCGATTTGGTTTAAAAGGAATAACTATTGAGCTTTGCCTGACCAAATGCAAGACTTTGTGCTAGGAATACTCACTAATGTAAGCAGAGGGTGACTAGTCTGGTCTCCAAAATAATACCCCTCAAATATTGCCGAGACCTGCACGGGATCTGCCAGCCTGATTTAGACGGCAATTTGCATACAATTTATCCAGAAAGCTGCACTGTGAAAAATATAATTACTTTTTTAATATTCTCACTCTGATGTGAATGCTTACCGCCCGGTAATGAATTACTTGCTTAATGAAGATAAACCTGAATTGGAGATGCACTTTGGAGGGTTGCTGGAGCAGCCGACTTGATGCCATTATCTGCAGCTGTTAATCTCTGAAATTGATGCCCTTGTTGGTGGGATCATAAATCGAGGGAAACTCTACGAGCTCCAGTGCTTCCAGTCGCTCATTCTGTGGCCTTGGTGGAGTCACTTAGCCTCTGTCTCAGTTTCCTCATCTGTAATAAGGGAATTGGCTAGAATAGGGTCATGGAAATGTAGAGATGGAATGGGTATTTAGTCAAGAATGATTAAATGTCTACAACGTGTCAGATGAGACCCAGAGGGAAGAAGTGATGCATTCAAAGACACAGAGGGACTGGAAAGCTGACCTAACACTAGAAGCCACATTCTCTTCTCCTCCCAGCTGCTGCACCAGGATCCTTTCACCAAGTCTCCAGTCTACCTCTCTGCTGCTGCTGATAGACGAGGGAGTCAGAGGGGAGTCAGAGGCTATAAGCTGTATGTAGATGTGGCCAGTAGAGCCATTGGCCATTCTTTTGCCTGATGCGTGCATTTCTGGAGACCAGGCAGAGCAAAGGCAAAGATGACTCTCAACAACTCCCCCCCTCCCAAAAGGGCTAAGAGGTCTAGGACAACAAGCCATCAACTCAGTAAATATTTATTCCTAGTTACCTTGTCTATCATTCTAGGCACAATAGACACCAGTAGAAATAAGACCAACAAGATCCCCTGAATTTCAAGGACCTGAAATTCTAACAGTACGTGGAGACCACACAGAGAAACAGAGTTACTTACTTAACAATAAAGATAATACCAGGTAATGATAACAGCTGTACCCAGCTTTAATGGGTAATGGGATATAAAGTGATTGAGGGGATATTTTGACTTGTTGGTCAAAAGATAAGGAAGAGCCTTGGTGGCACAATAGTTCAGCACTCAGGTGCTAATACAAAGGTCATTAGCTTAAACCCACCAGCTGCTTCAAAAAGGACATGTCAGTCTGCTTCCATGAAGATTACAGGCATGGAAGCTCCAGGGGGCAGCTCTACCCTGTCCTATAGGGTAGCTGTGTGTTGGAATTACTTGACAGTAATGGGTATTTATAAAAGAACAGGGCACACTGGTAGTTAAGTGGTAAAAATCTTGCCTTCTATGAAGGAACCCATGGTTTGATTCCAAATCAATGCCCCCCACCCCCGGACTGAAATGTAAATGATAGGGACACCTGTAAGTAGCAGGAATCTGAGTCCAGATGAAATCAGGATGTAGACAGAGTCAGAACATACAGGCTCCTGTAGACTTTGGAAGGGGCTTGGCATTTTCTTCTAAGTGCATAAGGAAGCCATTGGAGATCTTAAAAAGGAGAATACTATGTTTTATTAATATTTTAAAAGATCATTCTATAAGAAGAAATAGAAAATCTTAATAGCTCTATATCTATTAAAGAAATTGAATTGATAATAAAAATATTTCCACCCAGATGGTTTCCACTGGTATATTCTATCAAATAAATATTCAAGGAATAAATAATAATCTTATACAAACACTTGCAGAAAATGTACCCCAACTCATTTCACGAGCCTGGCATGTTTCTCACTCTGGCTATTTATTTCTGTACAAATAACTATCCCAAAACTTAGTGGCTTAAAATAACCACTTTCTAATTCTTTTATCTCATGATTCTTTGGGTCAGGAATTTGGACAGGCCACAGTACAGATGACTCATCTTTGCTCCATAATGTCTGGGACCTCCACTGGAGTGACTCAAGTGTCTGCGGGCTGCTGTACAGGTTGTTGGCTGGCAATATGTCTTTCCCTCCTCTCCATGTGGTCATTTGGCTAGTTGGTGACTCCAGGTAACTGTGGAGTCCCTGCAAGTTTGCTCTGGGCAAGAGTATACCAAAGAACCCAGGAAGAAACTGCAAAGCTTCTTATGACTTAACTTTAGAAGTAACAAAACTCACTCATTAGGTTCAAAAAGACGGAATTCGATTCCTTCTCTGTATGTAAGGGCGAGTAGGGGAGCTCTGGTGGCCTAGGGGTAAGGAGCTACACTGCAATCCCAAAGGCATGTGGTTTGAATCCACCAGCTGCTCTGCCAAAGGATGGGCAATCTCCTCCCATGTGATTTACTGCCTTTGAAAATTCACTGGAGGGTCAGTTATGGGTCAGCTCCGACTCAATGGCACACAACAACAACAACAACATGAGAGAGTAGCAAATTTGTAGTCATCTTTCCCCTCTGATGCCAAAAATATGATAAATACATGACAAAAAAAGAAAATTATAGTTCAATATCTTTCATGAGCAAGGGTGCAAAATCCTTAACAAAAATATGATTAAATCAAGTCCAAACATTCCCCTTACTTCTAACTTATAATAACCCTATAGGTAGACCAGAACTATACCTCATAAAATTTCCACTGTTGTTGTTGATTACCTTTGAGTCGAACACAACTCATAGCCACAAAAGGCCTGAAGACCCTCTACAACTATCGACATTTATCAAAGTTCATAGAGTTTCCAGAGGCATGTTATTTAGGAAGGGGATGCCACTCCTGCTTCCTAAAACTATAAGTTTTTACAGAATCAGACTGCCACATCTTTCTCCTATGGAATAGCTAGTGGCTTTGAACTGCCAACCTTTCATTTAGCAGCCAAGTACCTAACCATTGCATCTTCAGGGGCCCTAAGTCAAATGGAGTAATATATAAGAGGCATCATCACTGTGGTTAGTTGCAGGGAGCTTAGGTGACATAATCTGTAGTGAATTGTAGGCTGCTAACCCTAAGGCTGAGCTTCTCCAGTGGTTGGAATCCAGCAGCACCTCCGAGGTAGAAAGATGGATAGTCTCCTCTTGTTATGATTTACAGTCTCAGGAAACTGATGGAGTGTCGTTTTGAGTTGGAGGCAACTCATGGCCGTACATGTGTGGCAAGTGTGGTTTTGGTTGATTAGTTGCTACTGAGTCTATTCATGGGAAACCTATTTGTGCTGAGTAGAATTGTTTTTGGGATTTTCAAGGCTGTGACAGATTGACAACAAGCCTGTCTTCTCAGGTGTTTGAAGCCTCAACTTTTTAGCTAGTCTAGAGCTCAACTGTTTGTGGCACTCAGGGAATCACATCATTATTATGTAAGATTTATACTGTTGTTGTTGTTGTTGTTGTTGTTAGGTGTCATCCAGTCATAGGCGACCCCATGAACGAAAGACCTGGACCCCTGTATAACTTTCATCCTTTCTCCAGGTTCATAGGGTTTCCAGAGGCAAGCTATTACAGAAGCAGATGCCACTGCTGCTTCCAAGCTTGTTTTAATCGAGGAGCTCCACCAAACACTGTCCAGCATGGGTAACCATTCTCACATTTGACACATCAGTGTCACAGTGTTCAGCTTCACAGCAACCATGAGTTACCTCTGTACAGCAAGTGGACATACCTGGGTTACACGACCTAGAAGAATGTTTCACCAAACATAATTTAAGGCAGGCCTGAGGGTCGCAGAGTAGAGTCACCCATCTTTGGCTTGGGAGCATGACTTTCTGTCTGCTACGCCAACTGATCTCTCTCTATGCTGTTGTTGTTGTTAGGTGCTGTCGAGTTGTAGGCGACTCATAGTAACTCTATGAATGGAAGACCTGGACACCTGTATAACTTTCGTCCTTTCTCCAGGTCCATAGGGTTTCCAGAGACAAGCTATTACAGAAGTGGATGCCATTGCTGCTTCCAAGCTTGTTTTAATCAAGGAGCTCCACCAAACACTGTCCATCATGGGTAACGATTCTCACATTTGACTCATCAGTGTCACAGTATTCAGCTTCACAGCAACTATGAGTTACCTTTGTATAGCAAGTGGACATACCAGGGTTATATGACCTAGAAGAATGTAATGCAAAATTTCATATTGTAAAAAGTCAATCAGTTTATCATATTAACAAAACTAAAGAGAAATCTTAGTTCATTTCAATAGACGCAGAAAAACCTTTTGACAAAATTAATGCTATTTAAAACAAAAAACTAGCCAACAACAGCAATATTTAAAATCTAGGAAGAGAAGAAAATGTCCTCAGCCTAATGGTCGTTGTTATTGTTGCGTATCATTGAGTCAGATAGACTCATCGTTGGCCCTCCAGTGGGTTTTCAGAGACACCAGAGGAAATTGCTATCCTTCTCCCATGGAGTGGCTGATTGGTTTGAACCATATGCCTTCAGAATTACAGCACGGCCTCTTACCACTAGACTACCAGATAGAGTATATGAAAAACTTACAGCTAATATCATAAGTAATAGTCAAAGAGTGATTTTCTCTTATGTTTAGGAATAAGGGAAAGTTCTCATAATTTCTCTTCAGCACTATCATGGAGATACTAGACAGTGCAATAAGATAAGAAAACAAAGATATACATATTATATAGGAAAGCATAAAATTGTTTTACTTGTAGATGGCATAATTATTTATGTAAAAATTCTATGGCATCCTCAGAATAATGGAAATAATTTAACTAATTTTTAGGATATAAGGTCAATATACAAAAATCAATTGTGTTTCTGTGTATTTACAGTACACAATTAGAAAATTAAAATTTTAAAACTGATTTATAATAGGATAAACCCATAAAATAGGAATAAATTTAGCATAAACCATATTAGATTTCTACATCAAAACCTATATAACGTTGAGATAAATTAAAAGTAAACAAATGATCACATTCCTGGACTAGAAGACTCAGCACTGGTAAAAAAGTCTATTCTCTCTTAAAATTGATGTATAAATTCAAAACTATTTCAGTGAAAAACATAACACATTTGTTGTAGTTATTGAAATTGAAAAGCTGATTCTAAAATGTATATGAAAATGTGAAGGTACTAGAATAGATAATATAATCTGGAGACTGAACAAAGATGGAGAACTCACACTACTTGATTTAAAAACTTAATATAAAACAAAAAAAAAACAAAACGAAACTTAATATAAAACATAACACTCTCTCTCCATGATTATTGGAATCATACACAACTCATAACTGACCCTCCAATGAGTTTTCAGGGACAATAGGAAACTATCCATCTTTCTCTTGATGAACACTTGAAGGATTCGAACTGCCTGTCTTTTGATTGGCAGCACAGCTCCTTACCCACTAGACATAAAGAGCTTCTAAAAGTCATTGCTATTGAGTCAGAATCAACTCATAGTTGAAGTTGTAATCTAATGGGAGAGGAGATTGCCCATCTTTCTCCTGAGGAGCTGCTGGTGATTCCAGCTGCCAAGAGAAGGCCATCTCTGGGTTAGCAGTACAACTCCCTACAGATTACACCACCAGAACGCCAACATCGCACCCTGGGTTGTGCAATATTGACATAAAGGTAGTTAAACAGATAATGGAATAGAGTTTAAATTCAGAAATTGAACCACACATATATGGTTAATTTACTATTATTATTATTATTATCATCATCATCATCATCGTTATTATTATTTTACAAAAGTTTCAAGGCAACTCAACAGGGCAAAGGAAGTCTTCTTCATTTAAATGATTGGTAAAAAGTACCAAATAAAAATAAAAAGTCTACCTCACATATACAAAATTAGTTCAAGATGGTTTGTGGACCCGAACATAAACATTAAACTAAGTTTTTTAGAAGAAAGCAAAAAATATATCTTCATGACCTTGAGACAGGCAAAAGTTTCCTAGACAGCATGTAAAAAAGCACTAATAATTTTTATGAATCCCCTATATGTAAGTTTATAGGGGAGGTCTGGTGGCCTAGTGGATATTGAGTTGTGTTGCTATCCTAAAGGCTTTTGATTTGGATCCACCAGCTGTCCTGTAAAAGAAAAATAGGCAATCTTCTCTCTATAACTTCTGACCACCTGCTAGAGAGTCAGCTATGAGTTGGTTCCAATTCAGTGGCACATAATAACAACACAAATTTATAAGCTGGATTGCATTTCTTACTAAAATAAATCTGAAATACATTTATCTAAAGAAATAACTAGTAATGAGACTATATGAAGAACTCTTTTTTTTTCTTGATCAGGGTGCTGGATAAAGAGGTGTATACACTTGTTAAACTTTATTAGATTGTTCTCTTGAGGTTTACATATTTCCCCAAAAATTAAATTTGCTTCTGTTTAAATGATCTTTCTGACTTTTGGGTGAAGATGCATGAGAGGAACTGGGATGAAAACAGAAGCAGAGAAACCAGTTAGAGTGTTGTTGACATGATCCACCCGAGAGATTATGGGAACTTGGACTTGAGTGAAAATAATGGAAACAGAGAGAAACAAAGGATTTGAGATATATTAGAAATAATGGCATTAAGACTTCCTGATGGTGTATCTGAGGGGTGAGAGAAAGAGGTAACTGTGATTTTGGTGTGCATAACTGGGTAGTGATAGTGTCAAGAACTGTGATGAGAAAATTGGGAATTGAGTATATTGTGGTGAGGAGAATAAAGTCTGTTATAATGTACTAAATTTGAGAAACCCAAGAAGCTTGTGTGAAGAGGTGTCAAGTACACAGTTGAATGCATGAGTCTGAAGTTTTGGGGAAAGATTGGGATTGGGAACGAAATGTTGGTCAGTGCATAGATAATACTTGAAGCCGTGGATCTGGATGAGATTCCCCAGCACTGAAGCATAGATACGAGCTTGTTCTGTGGTGCATTCTTGCTTTAAGAGGAAAGAAAGGGAATGAGATCCAACACAGAAACTTGAGAAAGAGAGGTATAAGACAACCAGAGGAGAGAGATAACAGAAAAGTCACAGGGGCCGCAGAAGGGAGACTGGGGGACATCGTTATTGTTATGTGCCATTGAATTTGTTCTGAATCATAGAACACCTATGCTCAACAGAAGGAAACACTGCTTGGTCCCATGCCATCTTCACAGTAGTTGCTGTGTTTGAGATTGTTGTTGTAACTACTATGTCCCTTTACCTTGATATGGAGCTCTCATGGCCTTGTAGTAAGAAACTGCATTACAATACCAAAGGCATGGGGTTCTACTCCACCAGCTGCTCCCTGGGAGGTGGATGAGTAATCCCCTTCCTTGCAATTAATTGCTCTGAAAGCTCACTGGAGGGTCAGCTATGGGTTGGTTCTGACTCGAAAGCACACAACAACTATTTTACCAAACATGATGTCCTTCTCCAATAACTGGTGGTCCCTTTCAATAACATGTTCAAAGTGTGTGAGATGAATTTGCACTATCCTCACTTCCAAGGAGCATTCTGACTAACTTCTTCCAAGAAAGATCTGCTCCTTCTTCTGGCATTCTGAGGTATAGTCAATATTCTTTCTCAGCACCTTAATTCAATGGCATCCTCAATGTCTATACTCCTTGTTCATTATCCAGTTTTAACATAGATATGAGGTGATTGAAATAATAGGGTTTGAGTTAAGTACAACTTTTCTTAACGCTTTGCTTTTAAAACACTTTATAAAGTGTTTGTTTGCCTGTTTGTTTTACAATAGACTTGCCCAATTTAATGTGTCATTCAATTTCTTGACTGCTGCTTCCATAGGCATTGACGTCGGTGACATTACCCAGTGTCCTTTATGTGCCTGGAAGTATCTCAAGCGCTTCACTCATTCTTTCTCAGAACAGCACTATAAAGCAGATGTTATTGTTCCCATTTTCTGGATGACACAACAGAGATTGATACTGGTGAAGAACCTCACTAAAATCATGTGACTAGGAAGTGGAGAATGCGCATGTACAATTCTTTCCACCACCCAGTAGTACAGCTTCTGTTCATAGTGCCTCCAGCAGGGGGTTCAGGGCTGGGGGAATCCACTTAATGATTGTTTCATCTATAAAATATTCACCTTTTAGGATACTTTTAGGGATAAAATGAGATAATCCATGTTAATTAAACACCTGGTAGCACTTAACCAGGTAGGTTAGCAATTAATAACAGAGATTGTCGCTCTAAGTACAATGTAGAGCACAATTTAGTGAACAACGGGAGCTGCCCTGGAGGAAGTGTGGGTTTGGCTGTGTGAAGATGTGGAGCGTTCTTCAGGGAGGAACTGTAGTCTGAGTAATCATTGCCAACATCTATTTTCTTCTCTCCTGGTTGTAGGTTTTTCAGGATGTGTGGGAGACTGTTCGTGTTGCCGATTAGGACTTCTAGAGTTCTTCTAAGCTTTTCTCTGATGAAGTTTATAGTTCTTGGTTTTATTCCGAGGTCCTTGATCCACTTTGATTTTTGTGTATGGTGTGAGGTGTAGGTCTTGCTTGAGTTTTCTACAGATAGTTTTCCAATTTTGCTAACACCACTTGTTAAGGAAGCTTTCATTTCTCCACTTAACTAATTTCATCTCCTTGTCAAAAATCAGTTGACCATAGGTAGATGAACTGATTTCTGTGTTCTTGATTCTATTTCATTGATCTATGTGTCTGTCACTATACCAGTACCACACTGTCTTGACCACTACGGCTGTGTGTAGAATTTGAGATCAGGAAATTAGATGTCTTCTACCTTGTTTCTCTCTTTCAGGAGTGCTTCACTTACTTGGGATCTCTTTGAAATTGGAAATTGCTTTTTCTATCTCACTGAAGAATGGAATCTGTATTTGTATTGGGATTTCATTGAACTGGTAGACTGCCTTTGGTAGAGTTGCCATTTTCACAATACTGAGTCTTCTTATCCAAGAGCATGGTATATTCTTCCATTTCTCCAGGTCTCTATTGCAAAATGGGCACAGGATATGAGCAGACACTTTAACAAAGAAGACATTCAGATGATGAACAAACATGAAGAAATGTTCAAATCATTAGTTCTAACAGAGATACAAATCAAAACACTATGAGTCATCCTCTCATCCCAGTAACAATAGCAAAATTCAACAGAGCAGCAAACAACAAATGCTGGTGAGGTTGTGGAGAAATTAGAACCCTTTTTCACTGTTGATGGGAGTATAAAATGACAGAACCACTCTAGAAGGCAGTATGGAGCTTTCTCAAAAAGTTGGAAATAGAAATACCATTGGACCCAGAAACTGCACTACTGGGAATGAACCCTAAAGAAGTCAGAACTGCCATCCAAACAGATATATGCACACCCATATATTATTGCTGCATTATTAACAATAGCAAAGAGATGGAAACAATCCAAATGTCCATCAACAAATGAGTGGATAGAGAAGCTGTGGTATAAATACACAATGGCATACTACACAGCACTGAAACACAAGGAACTCATAAAATATTATGCAAAATGGGTGACCCTGGAGGACATTATGCTAAGTGAAATATCTCAGTCACAAAAGAACAAATACTACATAATACCACGGATATAAAACAAGACTAACATGAGGGTTGGGGGCAAACTAAGAGGGAATAAATAATGAACACTGCATTGAAACAGGTATTAGATATTATTTTCATGACAATAGTCCAGAGTAAGAAGTGCATAGCAAAGTGAACTGGGGGGGGGTGAGGGGAGGGAGGAAATTGTGCAACAATGAAAGAATCTTTTTAAGAGAAAAGTGAACTGGGGGAATAGGGAGGAAAATGTGTAACAACGAATGAATGGAAATCCAAGTTTTCTGTAAATTTTCATTAAAATATCAATAAAAAGGAAAAAGAAATCATTCTCATCACAGATTTCTGATGAAGGTCCCAGTCACTCAGAGAAAAATGTGAAAAAAGAGAACAATGGCATGGGGTTTGTGTAAAGCAGCTTGTGTTCAATGTAAAGGATTACCCTTTATCCTGAGATTATGTCCTTCCTACTTTATTGGTATTAAAATGTCTTTTTTGGAAAATGATGGTGAGCAGAGGATGGTAGTTATAGTTTTATTATCCTCATGAATGAAAATGAACATGTGGCAAACGTCTGTCATTTCCCAAACTTTCTTTGGAAGTTTGTAACTAGTGGAAACAATTTAAAAATAAAAGAATCCCTGGGCAAATAAGAGTTGGGGGCGGGGGTCCAGGCACAGGGGGCCAGAGTGTGGTTGCAAAAATGGAAGGAAGTGCCTCGTGTGGTCTGGAGCTGCAGGTCAATAATGTGAAGAGAAGAGCAGAGGAGGATGGGGTTTCTAACAGACCCAAACAAAGAACCAAGAACCGCAAGGCGGAGCCTTGGGGTAGGAGTGGGTCCAGATGTCCAACCCGAAAAATTATTTGATCCTCCAAGGCATCCTTAGGAGAGAGAGAGAGAGGGAGAGAGAGAGGGAGAGAGAGAGAGAGAACACACCTTGAAGGTGAAACAGCAGTAGGGGGAAAAGTAAGGCAAATCTTGGGACTGCCTAAGAGGGGGAAATCTGTGCCCACACACCAGGGGGCATGTGTGTGAGGGCCAGAGGGGAACCATGCCCACACTCCATGGCACATATGTGTGAGGCCTTGCAGTTGTGTGCGCTTTTGTGTGTGAATGTATTAATAAACACCCTGAATGTGTGTGCCTAGTTCTGGGCTACAGTGTGGTGTTGAGCTTTGGTTTCTTGTATTACATGCTGATGTATGTCGGGACGCTCTGTGTGCCGCAAGTGTGGTAGCGCTGTGTGGGAGTGGATTGTGTGTCTGTGTGTGATATGGGCGGGAGGTGTGTACTGTGTATGGTTAAGCATGCACCTGTATGTCTCTGAGCTGTGTCTGCTGAACCTGGGTCAATTCTCTGTACTTCATAAATCTATTTTAGTGTGGTGAGTCTGTGATGTGAGCATATTGATGGCACTGAGCCTGTGTTGGAGCCTTGGGCTCGGTTTCTGCCTCTCTACTCTATTGACCACAATTCCTGTTGATTTCACCTATCCAAGCCTGACTTCCAGTTTGGTTTGATTCTTTGGAGGCTTAGCTATGCCTCTCTGACCTACCATCTCTGCCTCTCTTTTGGAGGCTTGTCTTGGGCTTCCGTCTCCTTGTTAAGGGCCATGTATGTAGCCTGGTCTACCACCTTCTTCACTCACATACACTTTCAGAAGCCCCAGGTCCCTCTTCCATCCAGCGTCTTTAGATCCAGTCTCTGGGATGAGATTGGACATGGAAAGCAAGCTTCCAACACAGCCTTGCCCTGGCCACTTGACTTCTTAGATCACACCCAGGAGCCTGTCAGAGGCAATTCCATTCAAGAGAGCAAACGAGTGTGGGTTGGAGGGTGTGCACGGCTGTGAATGATGGTGTTCTGGAAGTGTATGTGCATATCTATGTATGTGAGCATTCCAGAGAATGTGCCAATGAGCAAAGGGCTTACGCAGTGGTGTCTGAGAGCTGGTGAAAGCACTGATGAATGACAGGCTGTGGGGGAGCATGTCCGGGTGAGGGTGTGTGACGACAAGCTCCCATTTATCAAACACTCACTGTTTGCCAGGCAGGATGCTAAGTGATTTACTTAGATTATCTCATTTAATAAGTGTGACAATGTGTGAGAGGGTAAGAGAGCCTGCTTGAGGAAGGGCAGGTGGTCAGAGGCTGCTGCCTGGAAGACCCTGACAGAATGAAGACCCTGACAGAATGTTCCCTGGCCCTCACCCTAACATCTGCTGCCCCAGAACGTAGACCCAAGCTGGGGATCAACCTCAGAGCTCCTCTCCATATGGAGACTGACTGGAGGAAGCAGAAGGCTACCCCCCAGGTTCCTAGCGTCCCTTCCTGCCCCAACTCCCCAGGGATGGGCCGTGCCCTTTCCCCTCCCAGGCTGAAGAATAGCTTGCTTCTTTCTTTTCTTTTTCTCGAAGCTGTGCTCAGTACAGGTCTTATCACTTGGAAGGGGCTTAAATCAAGCCCTGTTCCTTAGCATTCCCCCCACTTCCCGACCCCTGCCAGTTTGTCATACTGGCGTGACTTTGCATACTTCTGTGGTGCTGCAAATGTGCCAGGTATTTAAAGAGCAGTCAGGGTCACCCATGGTGGACAGATTTCAATTTGTCCTCCAGGCCAAGACAATCTGGAAAGATAGATCTTGTGATCTAGTCCTGAAAACCTCCACATGCCGCAAATGCTTAAGCACTTAAGTACAGACAGAGAGTTTGATTGTTTGAAACCATCCAGAGGTACCTTGGAAGATGAGCCTGGCATTTGCTTTTGGAAGGTCACGTCCTGGAAAACTCCATGGAACAATTTTCCTCTATGGTCACTATGAGTTGGCCTCAACTCTATGCAACAAATAACTAAGAACAATAATAACACCTTGCTTGGCAACCATCTTTGAAAGGTTTAAAATGAATAACACATTTGGCTGTTAGCGGAAAAATTGGAGGTTTGCGTTCACTGAGAAAAATCTTGGAAGAAAAGCCTCGTTATCTATTCTGAAAAATCAGCTGCTGGAAACCTTCTGGTTTCTACTGTGTCACACGGTATCACTGTCAGCTGCAATCCACTCATAAGCAACCTGGTCTTGGGGCAACGTTCTTATTTTTATTTAAAGTATCTCCCAGAGATTTGGAGACATGTATTCACATAAAAAAAATTATGTATGTATATTTGCAGCAACGTAATAGTAAAAAAACAAAAAAAAAAACCAAACAAGCAATTCAAATGCCCATCATGGATTAAAATGCAGCATAGCCATAAAATAGGGAGCTCTGGTGAACTTGTGGTAAGAAGCTATGCTGCAATTCCAAAGGCACACAGTTCAAATCCACTAACTGCTCCAGAGTAGAAGGATGGGCAATCTCCTCTCGTGTGATTTACTGCCCCTAAAAACCCACTGGAGAGTCACCTATGGATCAGTTCTAACCCAAAGGCTAACAACAATATAGCCATACAATAAAATATTCAACAATAAGACTGAACTACAGATATGTAAATGAACCTGGAGATTATTATGCTAAGTGAAATTAAGCCATTCACAGAAGATCACATTTTTCTGAAAGATTCAATTTTTCTGAAATGTCCAGAATAGGCAAATCTATAGAGACTGAAAGTAGATAGTGGTTGTCTAGGGCAGAGGGCATTGGTAGGAAATGTGCCTGCTGATGGATATAGAGTTATTATTTTGCGGAGTGATGAAAATGTTCTAAAATTGATTGTGGTGATGGTTCTACAACTCTGTGAAGAAACTAAAAATCCTGGAATTGTACATTTGAAATGGGTTAATTGTGTGGTATGGCAATGTATCTTTTTTTTTTAAAGTATCTGTAAATTCCCAGAACTAGACTGTTAAGCCACAGGATAAGTGCATTTTAAGTTTTGATAAACATTGACAAATTGGACTATACATTTTCCGCCAGCAGAGTGTGAAAGTGTAAGCCAGGCACTATTATCTCCATTTTATATACGAGAAAACTAAAGCAAGGACGGTCCCAGATCACACAGTAAATAATATACAAACCATACCTGAACTCTGAAAAGCAACAATGTCAGTCCAGAGACTAAGATGCACCTAATCCAGGCCATCGTCTTTGCAATTACTTGCTATGCATCAGAGAGCTGGACAATGACAAAGGATGACAGAAGACTCGATACCTATGAGTTGTGGTGCTGGAGAAGAGTCTTGAACATACAATGGACCACCAAGAAAACAAATAAGTCTATCATGGAGAGGGTGAAAACAAGTTTCTCCTTGCAGACTAGGATTTTGAAGCTCTGTCTCAAATACTTTGGGGACGTGGCCAGGAAGGACTGGTCTCTGGAGAAGGGCATCATGCTTGGAAGGGTGGGGGTGGGGGGACAGCGTCAGAGAGGAAGACCCTGGATGAGATTAATTGATACAGTAATTAGGGCAATGAGGGTAGAATATGTGAGAATCAGTGAGGGTGACTCACGACGGGAGACTTCAGAGCTGCTATATGTAGGGTTGCTGTGAGTTGCAGGGGATTTGATGGCACATAACAACAACCTGAACTCAGGTGTGTTGGATTCTTTATGCATGCTACCCATTTAGCACCAGCAGTCAGGAAATCAAAAAGCGTATCGCGATGGGAAAGTCTGCTGTTAGGGACCTCTCTAAAGTACTCAGGAACAACGGTGTCTCTCTGGAGACTAAGGTGCGCCTGATACAGGCCATGGCATTTGCAATTGCTTGTTATGCATCAGAGAGTTGGACAATGACTAGGGAGGACAGAAGAAGAGTGGATGCTTTTGAGCTGTGGTGCTGGAGAAGAGTACTGAATGTACCATGGACTGCCAGGAAAACAAACAGATTCATCTTGAAGAGGATTAAACCAAGCTACTCCTTGGAGGCAAGGATTCTGGGGCTTCGTCTGACATACTTTGGACATGTTGCCAGGAGGGACGGGTCCTTGGAGAGGGACCTCATGCTTGGGAGGGTGGAGGGACAGCACAGGAGGGGAAGACCCTCTATGAGATGGATTGATTTGGTGACTGGGGTAATCGGGGTGGGTGTGTCAGAGGCAGTGCGGTTGGCGCAGGATAGAGCAGGGTTTAGGGCTGTTGTGCATAGGGTCGCTATGAGTCGAAAACGACTCGACAGCACATAACAACAACAACAACAACAACACCCATTTAGCATTTTTCCAACAGTCATTTGGTCTTCTAAAAACAAACAAGCAAGCAAACAAACAACTTCAATAAAGTTTCAATCCACAACAATAACAAAAGCAAACAGGTCTTGAATGCATTGATTTTCTTCTCTTATTCTATTTTTTAATTTCGTTGTTTTCTGTTCTAACCTTGTTGCTTCCTTTCTTCAGCTAGCTAGGATTTCATTTGCTCATCTCTATATCTTAAGGTAAAAGCTGGTACCACTCATTTGAGGCCTTTCTTCTTTTATAACACAAGTTGTTGGTGCTCTAATTTAAATACTGTTCTATGACAGCTCACTAATTCTGACATATTGCACCTTCATTTTTATGCAATTCAAAAACTATGTTCTAATGTACCTTTTTACTTTTTTCTCCCCTTTGACCCATAGGCTATGTAGTTTACAAATATTCTCGAATACGTAGTTGTTGTTATGTGCCATCAAGTCATTTGTGACTCATAGTGACCCTAGGTCCAACACTCTGAAGCCTGCTCTAACCCGAGCCAACCTCATTGTCTCTGACATACATATACCCACTACCCCAGTCACTGAGTCAATCCATCTCGGCTTAGGTCTTTCTGTCTTGCACTGTCTCTCCATTCTTCCAAGCATGATGTCCCTCTCCAAGGACTGATCCCTTCTTGTAACATGCCCAAATTCTGTCAGATGAAGCTTCAAAATCCTTGCCTCCAAGGAGCAGCCAGGTTTTATTATACCCTTTGCAGGACAAGCCTGCTTGTTCTTCCAGCAGTCCATGGTATATTCAATACTCTTCTCCAGCACCACAGCTCAAAGATATCAATTCTTTGTCTATCATCCTTAGTCATTGTTCAATTCTCTGATACATAGCAAGCAATTGCAACAACCATGGACCAGATCAGGCACACTTTAGTTTCTAGACTGACATCGTTGCTCTTCAGTACCCTAAAGATGTTCCTGACAGCAGATTTTCCCCAAGCAATTCATCATGATTTCCTGGCTACTCATACCAAGAGTGTTAGTTGTGTACCCAAGCAAACGGAAGCTATTAACAATCTCAATCTCTTCATCCACCATGATGCTGCCAATTGGCCCAGTGGTGAGAATCTTTGTCTTCTTAATGTTGAGCTTCAATCCATATTGAAGACTACAGTCCTTGACCTTCTGCAGCAAGTGCCTCAGGTCCTACTCAGCTTCGGCAAACGAGATTGAGTCATCTGTATAATGCAGGTTGTTGATGAGTCTTCCTCCAATTCTGATGCCACATTTCTCCACATAGAGCCCAGCCTCCTGAATGGTCTGTTTTACATATAGATTGGAAAGTTATGGAGATAGGATACATCCCTGGCATACATCTTTCCTGATTTTGAACCATGCAGTGCTTCCTTTCTCTGTTCTGACAACTGTCTCCTGGTCCAAGTATACCACTTAACTTTTTTTATTAACTTCTAATTTCATTCCATTGTGGTTAGGGCATATACATTGACTTATGTTAAATTTATTAAAACATATGCAAAGGCTAGGAATATGGACTATACACATGGTCCTTACCTGATTACCAACACAGGAATCAGATTGATTACATATGTGGGGAATATTATTGGAGAAGTTCAATATCGACTGTAAAAACTAGCTCAGGTGCTGATTGTGGATCAGATAAATTACTTGTATGCAGGTTCAAACTAAAGCTAAAGAAAAAAAATCCACAAGGACCAAACTTTGATCTTGATTCTATCTGAATACTAATGAGCAAAGACCTGGTGTGCTGTGGGAGGATATCAAGAATATAATCCATGAAGAATGCAAAAGGTCATTACAAAGACAGAGGAAGAAGAAAAGGCCAAAATGGATGTTAAGAGAGACTCGGAATATTGCAGTAGAGAGCAAGAAGCCAAAGCAAAGGGAAGAAATAGAAAGAAAATTTCAAAGGACAGCATGGGAAGACAAAGCAAAGAATTATAATGAAATGTGCAAAGAGCTGGAGTCAGAAAATCAAAAGGGACAAACTCCCTCAGCATTTCTTAAGCTGAAGGAAATGAAGAACAAATCCAAGCCTTGAGCTGCAATACTTTAAAGATGCAGAATGTTGACTAACCCAAGAAGCATCAAGAGATGGAAGGAGTACACAGAGTCACTGTATCAAAAGGAACTGGCTGGGGGAAGGGATTGTATAACAATGAAAGAATTTTTCTTTTGCTTTTCAAAAGGAAGGCTGCATAGTGGAGTGTACTTGGGGGAAGAATTGCATAACAATGAAACAATTTTTCTTTTACTTTTCAAAGAGAAGAGTGAACTGGGGTGGTAGGTTGGGCAGGGAGAAAAGTGTGACAATGAATGAATGGAAATTCAAAGTCTCTGCAAACTTTCATTAAAATTAATTTTAAAAAGTAAATTAAATAAAAAATGAATTGGCTGACACAAAAGGATTTCATAAAACAACATATGATCAAGAGCCTATAGTGATGAAGGAGGAAATTCAAGCTGCTCTGAAGGAATTGGCAAAAAAACAAGGCCCCAAGAATTGACGGCATAACAATTGACATATATCAACAAACAGATGCTGCCCTGGATGCACTCACCAAACTGTGCCAAGTAATCTGGAGGCCAGCCTCCTGGCCAACTGACTGGAAGAGATCCATTTTTGTTCACATTCCAAAAAAAAGTGACCCGACAGAGTATGAAAATTACCAAATAGTATCATTAATATCACATGCAAGCAAGATCCTGCTAAAAATTATCCAAAAATGATAGGAAAACAGCACATCAACAGAGAAGTGCAAACAGATGTGCAAACAGTGTTTTGAAAGGCTTTGGCAGTAGGGATATTATAGCCAATGTTAGTTGCATCTTAGCTGAAAGCAGAGAGTACCTGAGGAATGTCTGTGTTTCATTGACTATGCAAAGGTGTTTGTGTGAATCACCACAAACTGTGGCTAGCTCTAAGAAGAATGGAAATCCCAGAACATTTGATTTT
>NW_006399799.1:13718938-13720399 GCF_000299155.1 Elephantulus edwardii
TTGGCAGTAGGAAACACATAGACTATTATGGAGATTGATTTTGGAATTTAGATGCACTCTTATTGATTGTGCTTGGCCGTACATGTTCATATCATTGAAGATGACCTCCCTTTTCTAAATTGCTCCTCCCTAGTTAATATAAACTCAGTATCCCCTAAGGTTCCTTTATTATCTTTCGAGTTATGGTTATCAGTTTGATCCCACATATATATAATACTTAAAAGGGAATATTGCACAAAGCATACCCTTTTTAACTAGTCAAATTTTTACTTAGCTGAAGATGATGTCAGGGTATATTTTTGGCTTAAAGTTTGAAGATTATTTCAGGGCAATAGTTTTAGGGATTTGCCCACCCTCCATGACTCAAGAAAATCTAGAGTACATTATAATTTTCAATACTGCTCCAAATTTTTCACCTTTTGATCAGAATTCTATGAAGTCTTTGATCAGCATGCTCACTAGAGGCAGCAGGACATCCAGCTCTACTGGTCTCATGGCAAAGGTGATCATCGAGGCTATTAGTGACAGATTTTATATCCTCCTCCTATTCCTGATTTTTCTTCCTTTGTTGCTCTGGATGAATAGTGACCAATAGCTGTGCCTTGAATGGACACATGCAAACTTCTGAGACTCCAGGCAGTGAACTCAGGAACTAGGAGGTAGAAAAAAGAATTTAACATGTTTCTCGGGCAATTAATTGAGATGTTCCATACAACTATGACTCTAAACCTTACCTTCATAAGATTTTGATGTGCTCTTAAAAATATGTGTGTATTCTACTGTTTCCGGGTGAAGTGTTTTATGGTTGTTGCTTCTGCTATGTGCCATCAAGTTGCTTGCAACTCATAGTGACCCTATGTACAACAGCTGTGGACCCAGCTCTATCCTGTGCCTTATTGTTTCTGACACACCTATCCCCATTACCCCAGTCACTGAGTCAATCCATCTAATCCAGGTCTTCCTCTCTTGCACTGTCCCTCCACTCTCCTAAGCATAATAATGTCCTTCTCTAAGGACTCATCCCTCCTTGTCATAGGCTCAAAATATGTCAGACGAAGCTTCACAACACTTACCTCCAAGCAGCAGCCTGGTTTCACCCTCTACAGGGCAACCCAGTTTGTTCTCCTAGCAGTATATTCAATATTCTTCTCCAGCACCAGAGCTCAGTAGCATCAATTCTCCTTCCATCATCCCTAGTCATTGTACAGCTTTCTGATGCACAGGACATAATTGCAAAGACCATGACCTAGATTAGGCTTCCCGATGCAATTTATCATTTGATTTTCTGGGTGCTGGTACCAAGAGTGTTAATTGTGGAGCCAAGTAAACTAAAGCTGTTAACAATCTGAGTTTCCTCACTATCTTTCATGATGCTGACAATTGGCCCAGTGGTGAGAATCTTTTATTTTCTTAATGTTGAGCTTCAATCCATATTAAAGGCTGCAGTCCTTGACCTTCTGC